>NC_037672.1:24656368-24776742 GCF_003255815.1 Theropithecus gelada
TCTGCACTGCCTGTTCCTTCCTTCCAGAATGTTCTCCCAGATATCTGTAAGATTCCTTTAGGAGTCTATACAATATCACCTTATGAAAGAGGCCTTCCCTGGTTCCCTGGTTTCCATTATAAAATAGCATTTCCCAATCTCCACCTCCTCATACTACATATATATATAGAAGATATATAAATAAAAATTTATATACACATATAAACTATATAAAAATTAAAAATACATTTTTTGTTTGTTTGTTTTTTGAGATGGAGTCTCGCTCTGTCGCCCAGGCTGGAGTACAGTGGCGCAATCTTGGCTCACTGCAACCTCTGCCTCCAGGGTTCCAGTGATTCTCCTGCCTCAGCCTCTTGAGTGGCTGGGATTACAAGCATACCTGGCTAATTTTTGTATTTTTAGTGATGAGGGTTTGTGTTTTTAGAGACGGAGTTTCACCGTGTTGGCCAGGCTGGTCTTGAACTCCTGAGCTCAAGTGATCTGCCTGCCTCAGTCTCCCAAAGTGTGATGGGATTACAGGTGTGAACCACTGTTCTCAGCCCTCCTGAACTTGTTTTAGTTCTCTGCATAGCACTGATCTTCACCTCCCCTCCTATTATATAGTTATTTGTTTATTGTCTTTTCCATTTGGTGGAATGAAACTTCATAAGAGCAGGGACTGATTTGCCTGCTACTACGTCCTCGGTGTTCAGCAGGGTGCCTGGCACTGGGTAGGTGTTCACCACATTTTGTTAAATGTAGTTGAGCTCAGGGCCAGGCACAGTGGCTCACACCTGTAATCCCAGCACTTTGGGTGGCCGACGTGGGCAGATCACTTGAGGCCAGGAGTTCAAGACCAGCCTGGACAACATGGCAAAACCTCATCTCTACTAAAAATACAAAAATTAACTAGGCATGGTGGTGCACGCCTGTAATCCCAGCTACTCCGGAGATTGAGGCATGAGAATCGTTTGAACCCAGGAGGTGGAGGCTGTAGTGAGCTGAGATTGTGCCACTGCACTCCAGCTTGGGTGATAGAGCGAGACTCTGTCTCAGAAAAAAAAAAAAAATAATAATGTAGCTTAGGTTATGATTACCAACATCAACATTATTATTAATAGAGTGGACTTCCACTGTGCACTAGGGCCAGGTCTTCACACCATGAAGTGTGTGACCCTATGTTACTTAATTTCGCAGAACCTCAGTCACTTATCTGAAAAATGGACATAACCAGAGTATTAAGAGCTATTTCAGAGGAGAATTAGGATTACGTAAGAGAGCACATGGTACGGTGTTTTGCATGGTGCTTGGCACAGAGGAAATGCTTAATCAACACTTAAGATTGCCATTGTATTTTCATTATTATTAAAACTGGTTTCACACCAGGCAGTCATATCTGGACTTAGCTCTCCTTGCTTCTAGCAAGATCAGTCTCTGCTCCATCTCATGCTATTCCTGTCCTGTGTCATCTCCCACTCCTCCCTCTAGCTCAAGACCCCCTCCTCCATGAAGCCTTCCTGGCTGCTTTGGCCTTCACTGTTTCCCGGCTCCAGAGCTTTGCATCACACCATTTGCCACACACTTGGCACTTGGCCAGATGCCACCCTTTCCTCTTCACTATCTTGTCTTCCTACGAGACCCCCTGAGCTCCTCGAGGACAGGGACTGTGTCTGGGGTTGTGTCTGGGGCACACAGTGTACCTTCAACAAATGCTTCATGATCAAGGGACCGACCAGTTGCAGAGTGGGCCTCAAGTCTTACTCACTTGATTTCTTCCAGGGACTCCAGGGAAGATGCCATCCAAATGCAGGACTCCAAGATTGTATGATGCATCTGGGTTCCCCATTTCTTCTGCTTTTAACCAGTACTTTGCTGCTTTGGCGTAATTTTTCTTGAATTTGTGGTAATACCATCCCAGGCCATTGACTGCCTGATGCAATCCCTAAATTTTGGAACAATAAAGAAATTAACTTTAGAAAAATGAAATCTAAAGAGCTCTGGAAGCAATTATTGTGGAAGCATTCTGCCTAAGCCTGAACAAAACCTTCCCCTTTCTCTTATTTTGGAGCAGATGGCATTAAAGAAAACCTAAGTGCTAGAAAACACAAGCCTGCCTCACAGTCTTCCCAGGTGGGTTTCACCCGACTGCTGCCGGGGTTCTGCCTTCCATCTCTGCAGCAATGTTAGCCCCCAAATCATTGTTCTGCTCCTGTGGGCTCTTATGCAACACGCTTGTCTATAAAAGGCCTCTGATTGCCCTGCTGCATCAATAGTGCCCTTGAAATTCATGAACGCTCAACTGAGGCCTGAAACCTGCCCCGACTGGGATGGTTTCTAGGTGATCCGCCTGCCCATCTGTTGATTCCTCTGCCCTGAACACCAACACGCACTCTGTGGGAAGCAGATGCAACATCCTACTTGCACAGCACAGGTGCTCTGTCTCTGCGTGGTACCCCCAGTTCTGACAGGGAATTCAGGGTGTGGGAGGGGCAGAAGCAGAAGGGGACGGCAGTGAAGAATGAGAATCATTTAATACATTTAAGGCCATGACTATTCCAGATCCATAAAACTGTATTTCCATTATTTACCTAAGCTCTGTTAAAATTCATTCAGAATAAAGCCCACTAGACATCAATTCGCCACTAGGATGGTACAGAGATGCAAATTTCACACCTTCCAAGAAACCACCTCACGGCCCCATTTTATGGTCCTCTGCAACCAATGACTTCCATGACTACTGTTAAGTTATTTTTCTACTCCTGCCCTAGAGTTTCTGTTGTCAGGAGTGGGGTACATATCAGGGGGTTCCCTCTTCCTGGGTCATGTGTCCTCTTGACAACACATAGATGGAGGAACAATCTTTTAGGTCTCTCATTCCATGCTCCAACTTCCTGCTGTATGCAACTTTGAACTCCTCAGGAGACGAGAATGAAGAAGAAAAATCAGCATGGTCATTTTAGGAGTCTTCATCATGAAGGCAAATATTGGTAGCCTTGGAGGCACATCCAGATGCCAAAAGGGCTATAAGGTGCCTTGTCAAGGTGTAGATTTCTAGTAGTTTCTGCAAATCTATTTATTTGGACATCAGTATGCATGCACATATGAGTGTGCACATGTGACTGTGCATGCATTGGGCATGCGTGTGTGTGTGTGTGCATGTGTGTGCATGTGTGGGTGGGGGCCCCTCAAAAGCAACATTGTATCCTCCATTCTGTAGAGCTGTATAGAAACTAGCTGACTTGATGATACCACTTAAGTGTAAATAGTGACAAAAGCAAAATAATTCCCAATCCTAGCAATAAACTTAATAAACAGCCCTGTTATCAATGCACAGGAAACAAATGGGAAACGGACACCACAGAGTTAACCTTCAAAGGAGTTAGGCTTCTGGTTTCCTGAATTCAGTGGCATTTATACCCATTCAATTTCCAGGGGTCCTGCTGCTTGTTATCAGGGCAGCTCCTGATTATAATTTTAGCCTTCAAACAAAATCAGCCCGAATGCTATTGACTGGAAGGTGAATTCAGCTTTTGAATTTTGCTGCCCCTATTGTGGCAAGTTTCTGTATGTATTGTAACTAAAAAGTGACTAATCACTGCAGTGGGGGTGCCGTGCCTGCGACCAACCGCTCACCACCCCATTTCCACCTTAGGGCTTTGTAGGAAGAGGCTGGCCATTTCCTTTTTTTAGATGTGCGAGAGTGTGTGGGTGTGTGTGGTGGAACTGTTTCCCTTTGATAATATGCATGTGTTACCTTGGAAGCTGCTTTCTTCATCAGCTCTAAGGCAAGCCGTCTGTTCTTTTTTACTCCTTGACCCTAAACATTGATAAACAGTGACGATTACAAAGAAAATAAAACCAGACTGCACACATACAGACACATTAGTGTTGGATATAAAATACTTAAACATAAAACCCTAACTTTCTTCATTTAAACCCAAGCTTAGGGATTTCTATAGGCAGTGCTGTTTCATCATCATCATCATTATTATTTCACTTATATTTGTGGAGCACAGGCAACAAACCTCAACTTTGCAGCTTAGCAGTAATCCCTGTGTCAACTGCAACCCTGTCAATCCACAGGTACTGTTGGGGGAAGCTATGAATCAGGTTAAATGGGTTTGGTCATCCTGGATGCTTTCCTCTGGGGACTACCTAATTTGCCAGCCAGATAAAGCACTTTATCTGTGTTGGACAGTCAGGAGTTACCAGGCTGTCGCTTGCAGCCTTCATCAGTGCTGGCTGGGGTCTCTGGGGTGGAACATTGTTGCTTCAGAATCAGCTCAAGAACCGGCTCCACAGAAGATAGAATGCAGCAGAATAGGTTGCCTCAGACGTAACTAACAGAAACTAACAAGGTTCTTCCAGCAAAATCAAGATGTTCCAGGGGAGGTGGTTTGTCCACAACAGAGAGACATGGGCTTTGGGGTTCTTGTCACAAGAGAGAAACTCTGTGGAACACACTGAGATGTCTGGAGGACCACTGGGGAGATGGTGGGCTCAAGGGTAGAATGGAAGGAGGTCCTTGAGTATCTCTTGGCGTAGATCTGAAAGCAAAGATAGCCAGGCAAGGGGGGGGAGGTGGCTGTAAACCACTGCTGCTTCCAAACTCACTTAGAATTACTGATACCCCCAATCCCCATGTGCCACATGGGGTCCTCCTGGACTCAGACAACAGTTGACAGGATCGCCTGTGATTTGAATGTGAGAGGGTTTTGCAACAAACACACCTACAAACGCTATTTAGACGCTTAGCTCTACAGTAAATGGAAACAGCACTAGTTACCATTCCTGTGTTAATTAACATTGGCCAAGCACTGTCTAAGTGCTTCATTGACCCCACCTGAGGTGCTGCTATTATATTCTCATCTGAGAAATGTGCCCTTAGTCACACAATGGGAAATGCGGGCAGAATTTGAATCCAGATGGGTGGACTCCAGAATCCAAGCTGGTAACTGCCACTCTCTATTTTCTTCTGCCTATTTCAGTTCATAACCTCCTTGTAGGATCTGGGAACCATGCAGGATATACTCGACTGGCTGTCTTTCAGGACCCCAAATAAAACTGTGAATCCAACTAAAGGTTAAATTACATATGCCAGGTTTCTACTCGACTTTAACTTGCTTATTTAATAAAACCAATGAACTGAAGCAAAGTGGAAGATGAAAATATTTTTCAGAATGGCACCACTGCTTCATTTAATTAGGGAGGAAGAGGAGAGGGAAAAGGACATAGAAGGACACTTGGAGTAACTGGACGGGGAGGAGACGAGCTTTCTGGACTTCTGGAAAAGCATCAGAAAGACCAGAATCACAGAACGTTAGCGCCTGGTTGAAGTATAATAAGTCTATCTTCTCCAACTCTTTTTCGTTTTGAAGAAATAAAACAGGGGCCCAGAGCGGTTGACTTAGCCAAAGCCTCAGAGTCAGAGCTGCAATGACAGCCCCCACACTCTAGGACAGGGATGTTTACACTGTACCCGCTATCGAGTCCAAACTGGGATAACTTTTCTTGCACAAAGACGATGTACTCTACACGAATCTGAGTAGTATTGGAAGTTATTAAATGAGAGAAATGGGAAGCCTGGTACATCGTAAGTACTCAGTAACTACCCACTGAGTGAATGGATGGAGGACAGCTGCTGCTGTCAAAGTCAAAGCTTTATCCTCATGTGGATGCGAGATAAGATGGACTCGACTACCTGGAATGAACCACAGCCACCATCTTGGTACCATCTTTGCATACAAGCCCGATGCCCCCACACAGCCAAATGCACTTACTGTTCTTTGCATACGGAAAGCCCATTTTCAGCGTGGGGTTCTTTCACACAGAATACACTTGGGGAGATCTTCTAGCCAGAGGCGGAAATCTTCCCTGAGCTGCTAATAAAGGGCTTCCTTCCTCCCACCCAGAGAAAACTTAGCAAGAATGCAGAACCCCACCTCTCTGCAAAAAAGCCTGAAGGTGTGAGAAAGCAAACCCAGAGAAGGCATTATGTCACTCCCAGAGTCATTTATTTCTGGATTTGCCTCTCCCTGTAGATTGTGAGATCTTGGTGGGCAGAGATAACGTCTGATTTGTGCCTTTATTTTGGACTCCACTCTGGTGGACAGGTGCTGCTCCTCTGTGCTTACTGATGTCGGTCTTCTGCCTTCCTCTCTGTGTATGAGCTCCCTGAGGTCAGGGACGTGACTCATGCATCCATATGTCCCTCCATGTAGCCCAGAGCCTGGCATTGGGTCAGCCCTGAATGGAATGGTTGCTTATTGAACAAATACATGAATGCATTGGCACATGGCTCAGATTCAAAGCATTTCCATGTTGATTTGACAACTGGAAAGAGAAGGTCTGAGACCTCAATTTGGAAAACACAACAACCAATAGGTTTTCAGGCTTTGATAGGGTAGGGGGGGTTAGAAATGTAGCCACAGCCATGGTTGTTAATTTCGGAGTGGCCACAGCTGTGTTCTGGAGATGGGCCTGGCCTTGTTTGAAGATCCTTGCTTTTTGGGGGCAGCTGCTTTCTTTGGGTATGGACATAAGTCTAAGAATTTCCTTACCAAAGCCAAAGCTTTTTACTTTTCTAAGATTGATGAATTGATGTCTCTGTGCTTGGGGAGGATGAACACAGACTGTGAAGCCAGACTTCCTAGATCCCAGTTCCAAGTCAGAAATGTACCAGTTGGGTGACCTTGGGCAAGTTACAAAACCTTTCTGTGCCTTTGTCTCCATATAAATGGAGAGCGATCATAATACACCAAGGTATCAACCTTGTAAGTCAGTTGTAAGGATTTAATGCATTAGTCCGTGCAAAGCAGGTAACAACCACTCAGTCAGTGTGAACTATTACTAATTTTTTTTTTTTTTTCCTGAGATGGATTCTGGCTCTCTCGCCCAGGCTGGAGTGCAGTGGCAGGATCTTGGCTCAGTGCAACCTCTGCCTCCCAGGTTCAATCAATTTTCCTGCCTCAACCTCCCAAGTTGCTGGGATTACAGGCACAGCCACCACACCTAGCTAATTTTTGTATTTTTAGTAGAGACGGGGTTTCACCATGTTGGCCAGGCTTGTCTTGAACTCCTGACCTCAGGCGATCCACCTGCCTTGGCCTCCCAAAGTGCTGGGATTACAGGCGTGAGCCACCACGCCAGGCCATACTATTTTGTATAAAGAACTCGGCATTTTACAGTCCCCAAAGTCCTTTGGTCCTATGATCTCATTCAATCTGTGGTCATTGCCACTGTCCCATGAGATGAGGTGACTCCAAGGACATACCTGATGGTTACAGAGGTGGGACTTTAATGCTTGTCTGCTAGGCTCTTCCCACCCCTCTCCTGTTGGCTTAAAACCAAGATCTTTATTTTCATCAGCAGGATTGTTGGGATCCAGCCCAATTACACACTATGTTTAAGCTGTAATTAAAAGAGAACTCTGCCTGGTGGCAAACTTGCAGTGCCTGTGGGGGCTGGCAGCTGAGTGCCAATCGATAAAATACGGGTATCTCCTCCAGACTGCCGCGGTTCTTGCAAAAGCACAGAGAATCCAGGTGCCAAACATAAGACTAATGATTAAAAATGAGAACAGGGAATTGCTTCTGACTCTGCCTTTTTAGCCAACATCCCTTTCCATCAAGAGTGACAGGAGCATATACTAAGTTTCTCCAATTATCGACTCCCTGTTTGCCGGCCCGCCCACAGGAAACTGCTCAGGAGTCTGATAAGAATTGCACAATTTCAGCACAAATTAAGTGATTCTTACCTTGAATAGCACAATGGCATAGTCATAGATTAACGCAGGATCCTCCGTCTCCAGGGCGCCCTTGGCATACCACTCAATTGCTGCTTCGGGATTCTTGGCCACACCTTGCTGCCCCCAGAACAGCATCTGGGCCAATCGTTGCTTAAAGACAATAGCAATTTAGAACAATGACTTTTCCTGTGTAATGCTTAACACAAGACTTTGAAAGGTGGGAGGGTAAACCTATTTTACAATGTTTTCAATTGAGAACCAAGGATTAGCTAGATATACTTTGTCATCCAACTGGAGGCCAGAGCCATGAACGTGGACTTAGGTAAATACAAGCCCTTAATGCAAGCCAGAAATGAATGGTTCGTGTGTGTCTGTGTGTGTGTGTGTATTTACTGTACCCAGGACCAGAGCTAGCTGGAACTTCGTCAATAATCAAACTCCTCAACTGGCACTCTTTTGGGAGGTATTGCCCTTTCTTTTGGCATGTGATTGGCATGGAGGTCTCTGCACATCTGTATCATTAGGGCATCCTTCTATAGCATTGATCTTTTATCATTTGTCTACATGGCTGGGTCCACCATCAGACTGGAGGCTGGAAGCTCTTGGGAGGGAGGAACCTCAAGATGTTACTTATCTTTGCCCCTGTCCCTTGACCCCTTTACCCAGCAGAGCTCAACAGGTCATAGAAGCTGCTCAACAAAGACTTAGTGAACATAGGAAGGAAGAAGTGCCTATTGTTAAAAAAGTTAATGCAAGCTCTGGCATACCCAGGAAATGGCTCTGGCATAGTCATTCCCAGGCTGGAGTGCAGTGGCAGGATCTTGGCTCAGTGCAACTTTTACCTCCCAGGTTCAAGCAATTTTCCTGCCTCAGCCTCCCGAGTAGCTGGGATTACAGGCACAGCCACCACGCCTGGCTAATTTTTGTATTTTTAGTAGAGACGGGGTTTCTCCATGTTGGCCGGGCTTGTCTTGAACTCCTGACCCCAGGTGATCCACAGCACCTTGGCCCCCCAAAGTGCTGGGATTACAGGTGTGAGCCACCGTGCCAGGCCATACTATTTTGTATACATTCCTGTATTTGTATATCCTTCCTGTACTAGAGAGACTGCAGGCTAGGGACAGATGCCCAGGAACGGGGCCAGAGCCATGTGTGTTAACATTCCAGTCCCACATGGGTCGCTTGTTGTCTTTCCTTCTTTCTGCTTCTCCTCTCATCTCATTCTCTTCCCTTTTCCTCCCCAATACTTATAACTTCCAGCAAAGTATTTCCTGAAATGTGGTGAAGACCCCTATAGAGAGGTGGGAGACCTGTTACAAAAGAGCCTCTTGGGCCAGGTGTGGTGGGCCTTAATTCCTGCACTTTGAGAGGCCTAAGCAGGAGAATTGCTTGAGGCTGGGAGTTCAAGACCAGTCTGGGCAACATAGCAAGATCCCATCTCTACAAAATATTTAAAAATTAGCAAGGCACGGCATGGTGGCACATGCCTATAGTCCAGCTACTCGGGAGGCTGAGGCTAGAGGATCCCTTGAGCCCAGGACTTTGAGGCTGCAGTGAGCTATGATCATGCCACTGCGCTCCAGCCTGCCCAACAGAGTGAGACCCTGACTCTAAAAAAAAAAAAAAAGGCCCCTGTACTGTCTGCTCTGTCAATGCCTGTGATTTCTTTCTTTTTTCTTTCCCTTTCCCATCTCTGGGCTTCAGCCTCCTTAGCAGCCCCAGAAGCTCTTCCCGACGCTGCTGCACTCACAGGGAGCATTAAGCCCAAGTTAAATCCTTCCTGTGGGAAGGAGGCTTCCTCCCAGTGCAATCAGCGTTCATAGGCTCCCACGAAGGGCTCCTCTTCATAGTGAAATCAAAGCAGGGAAGCAGAGAGGGTGTTTCCCCAGCCGTCTGCCCTTTCTCGTACCTCCTAAAAGTCCATCCAAAGAGAAGAGATGTTCAAGAGACAAGGTTGATCCTTGTGGTCCAACAAGCCATAAATGACTTTCTATTGCTCTTCTAGCTGAATTCATGGTCTTCTGGACACCTAATTTCCCCTGCACCCCAGGGTGCATCGTGTTTTTCTATCTGATGGATGCATCAATGCACCTGATGGTAGTCTTTTTTTTTTTGAGACGGAGTCTCGCTCTGTCGCCCAGGCTGGAGTACTGTGGCGTGATCTCAGCTCACTGCAAGCTCCGCCTCCCGGGTACCTGATGGTAGTCTTTAGGGCTGGTCGTAAATATTGTGGCTTTCCCTCCTTCTGGGTGAGTGGCAGAACTTGAAGTCAAGAGGGGCCACGCGATTTACATTGGCCAGTGAAATATCCCACTTCTGGGCAGAAGCGGTTAGCCAGTTGGTAGGGTGCTATGGCCATGGCTTGACGGCAATGGTTTTGGAAATCTCTGTCAGCTTGGGCTCTTAAGGGATTGTGACAACCATGGCCTGCCCCTGACAACCTCTATTGGACATGTAGTGTGAGTGGGAAATAGTGGCATTGTTTTAAGCCACTGAGGTTTGAGATGTTTCATTACCACGGTATAACCCAGTCTGTCATGGCGGATAGAATCTCTAAGACAGTAGCCTGCATTTTTACCTGAGCTGCCGCATTGCCTCGGGTAGCTTCATGCTTCAACCACATAAAGACGTCTCCATCTTCTTTGGTTTGTACCTTGAGTATTTCATCATCTTTTAGTCTAATTGTTTCAACATACGCCTGAGAAGGAAGGAGGGAAGGAAGGAAGGAAGGAAGGAAGGAAGGAAGGAAGGAAGGAAGGAAGGAAGGAAGGAAGGAAGGAAGGAAGGAAGGAAATATCCAAATGATATAAGCATGCAAAAGACATGACATTATTCTTAAACCAGCAATTGCTTAAGAAAAACTATATGAATAATTGAAATATGAGGTGTGCCTATAATGATATAAGGTCAAATTCTTTTTAAAGGAATGTATCACATCTTTTATATCTAAATGGTTGTTTGTTCCTATCAAAGTATTTGCCTTGGGAAGCCGAAATTATTTCCACATCTACTTCTATTGCTCTGGCTTGTTTGGAAGTCCACTTTGTGCCAATGATTTCAGAGCCAGATTATACACATGCAGCATCAAAAAGGCAAATCAATATTTTCTAAGTATAACCTTATTTTTGATTCTAATGTATTGCTATCCTGCATGACTAACCTCTTTTTATTTCACAGGTTCTGCTTCAAATATCTTTTGGCTATTTCCAAAAATTAAATCTACCCTGAAAAGAAGAGGGCATGTTAACTCTGAGGATGCGAGAAAAAATGTGCTAGAGGCTTTAAAGAAGAACCCAAAGGGAAAGTTCACAAAATGTTTAGAATTTGCACACAGCCTCCCAGGTATCTGACTCCTTTGAAGAAGATAAAATTCATTTTGATGTATAAACTTTCACTGTTTATTAAAAATCCAGTCCTGTTGTTCCATGGTCTCTCTTTATACATAATGAAGTCGCTCTAACGGTGCCATGAGCGGATACTAGAGAGGGCTCCCCATGCCCAAAGCATGCCACAGGCAGATGGTGAAAAAATTGGGTCTGCACTAGTTTGGAAAAGAAGCCCCAGAGAAGAAGGAGCCAGTCCTGATTTCCTTTGTTAGTTAATTAAGAAGAGTACTGAGCACTTTGGGAGGCCAAGGCAGGAGGATCAGTTGAGGTCAGGAGTTCAAGACCAGCCTGGCCAATGTGGTGAAACCCTGTCTCTACTAAAAATACAAAATTTAATAGGTGTGGTGATACACACCTCTAATCCCAGCTACTTGAGAGGCTGAGGCACGAGAATCGCTTGAACCCCGGAGGCAGAGTTTGCAGTGAGCCAAGATCACGCCACTGCACTCTAGCCTGGGGGACAGAGCAAGACTCAGTCTCAAAAAAAAAAAAAAAAAAAAAAAAAATGGTACTGAGAGTCAAAAACTCATAAACTCGAGTCTGCAGCCCTGTTCCTCAGAAAGTCTCTCAGCTGCCTCCTCTACTGGCCTCGTGAAGTCAGGAGTCCCTTCCAGGGGGACTTGGGGGCTGAGACTTGGGGATCGTGTTAGGCTCAAAACCCAGCTGGTAGCCATTCCTGCTGGATAGCTAACCTGAGGAGGCCACCAAGTTAACAGTAACACTTAGAATAACGACGGCCACTACCTTTTATTGAAACCAACTATATACTCAGTGTTCAAGACATGTGTTTTTTTTTTTTTTTTTCTTTTTTTCTTCCACTTAATCCTCATAATAAAGCTTCCATCCAGGTATCACTGCCCGCAGTTTACAGGCCAAGAAACAGACTCAGAGGGTGAAACTCCAGGTGACACTCCAGGTGACACTATAGAGCTGGCCTTGCCAGGTTGGCTTGACTCCAAAGACACAGCTCTCTGGTGCTCCCACAGGATGTCGCCCTCTAGTGAGAAGGCCCTGAAATCCAGTCTGGGCACAGACCACTCTATCTGGTCTATGCTTGGCCAAGCTTATGGCCAGTGTGTATGGAGGGCACCCCATGAGCGGGTGTTTCAGCTTAAACTCCAGGGGGCACTGTCCTGGGCGGTGAGCCTGGAATTGTGCTGAAACCTGAGCTGCCCTGATAAGGAGTTCTCAGCTGGAGGCTTTCTGTTCATCTGATTAGCAAATGAGTAGTGGAGCCTAGATTTGAACCTAGGCCTTTCTAGCTTATTGCACTGTAAAAAAGAATGGCCAAAAGATTGGGTGCCTTTGATGCAGCAGGTGCCTTGCTAAACTCCACTTATGGATGCAGAAACTGAGGCTCAGATAAAGTAACTGGCCCAAGGCCCACAGGTAGTTAGTGGTAAGTTAGAATTTGGATCCCCTCAGTCTGATATGAAAGGTACTCTTAATATTTTGTTTTGTTTTGGTTGTTTTTCTTTTTCTCCTTGTTTTGTTTCCTCCTTGAATAAAAGACATAACTCATGAAGACACAGTTCCTTCCCCGCAGTGATTGATATTTTTAGGTGTTTCTGGCAGTGATAATATATCATAAGAACCATCATGGATGATGTGCCAAGCACTGTCCTAATTGTTTTGCCCGGATTGACTCATCAAATCTTTGCAACCTGATAAGACAGTCACCATCAATATCCTCATTTCACATATGCGGAAACGGAGGCCCGGAGAGGTTAAGTAACAAGCCCAACATCAGACAGTTCTTCAAATTGAGGAGTCAAATCCAAGCCGGCTGGTTGCGGGGCCCACACCTTTTACCCAGCCTTACCATCGTGAGAAATACTCATGTATCTGGGTGGTGACGTAAATGGTGACTATGAAGAAGAAACACGTTTGTCCTTTATTCTGAGACAGGGTCTCACTCTGTCACCCAGACTGGATTGCAGTGGCACGATCATGGCTTGCTGCAGGCTTGACCTCCCTAAGCTCAACTGATCCTCCCACTTCAGCCTCCTGAGTAGCTGGGACCACAGGCATGCTCCACCAAGCCTAGCTATTTTTTTGTATTTTTTGTAGAGATGGGGTTTCGCCATGTTGCCCAGGCTGGTGTTGAACTCCTGGGCTCAAACGTTTGCCTTTTGTTTCTGTGTCCTAACCTAGCCCTGCCCCACCTCCCTGCTGGAGTCACTGAGCTTTGCAGCAGGGTGGGACCATTAAGAGCACAATTTTTCATATCAGAGGGAGGGGATCTAAATTTTAACTCACCACTACCTACCTTAGGCCTTGGGCTGGTTACTTTATCTGAGACTCAGTTTCTGCATCCATAAAATGGAGTTTAGCATGGCATCTGCTACATCAAAGGCACTCAACCTACGAGCCATGCTTTTTCACTGTGCAAAGAGCTAGAATGACCTAGGTTCAAGTCTAGGCTCCACTACTCATTTGCTGTGTGACTTTGGGCAATTTCTGACCTCATAAGGTTGCATGAGGATTAAATGAGATTGTTTGTCTGACAAAAGCAAGCAGTGGAGAAAGGATTCCCTATTTAATAAATGGTGCTAGGAGAAATGGCTAGCTATATGCAGAAAATTGAAAATGGACCCCTTCCTTATACAAAAATTCACTCAAGATGGACTAAATACTTAAATATAAAACCCAAAACTACAAAAACTCTAGAAGAAAATCTAGGTAATACCACTCGGGACATAAGCATAGACAAAGATTTCATGTGAAAATGTCGAAATCAATTGCAACAAAAGCAAACATTAAAAAATGGGATGAATTAAACTAAACAGCTTCTGCACAGCAAAAGAAACTATCATCAGAGCAAACAACCAACCTACAGAATGGGAAAACATTTTTGCAACTTACCTGTCTGACAAAGGTCTAATATCCAGAGTCTACAAGGAACTTAAACAAATTTACAAGAAAAAAAAAAACCAAACTACTTCATTTAAAAGTGGGCAAAGGACATGAACAGACACTTCTCAAAAGAAGGCATTTATGCAGCCAACAAACGTAGGAAAAAAAGAGCTCAACATCCCTGGTCATTAGAGAAATGCAAATCAAAACCACAATGAGATACCATCTCATGCTGGGTAAATAGTGGTGAGTTAGAATTCAGACCACGCCAGTCAGAATGATTATTAACAAGTCAAGAAACAACAGATGCTGGTGAGGCTGTGGAGAGATAGGAATACTTTTATACTGTTGGTGGGAATGTAAATTAGTTTCACCATTGTGGAAGACAGTGTGACGATTCCTCAAAGACCTAGAACCAGAAATAACATTTGACCCAGCAATCCCATTACTGGGTATATATTCAAAGGAATATAAATCATTCTATTACGAAGATACATGTGTGCATATGTTCACTGTAGGGATAGCAAAGACAAGGAATCAACGCAAATGCCCATCAATGACAGACTGGATAAAGAAAATGTGGTACATACACACTATGAAATATTGTGCAGCCAAAAAAAGGAATGAGATCATGTCCTTTGAAGGGACATGGATGGAGCTGGAAGCCATAATCCTCACCAAACTAACACAGGAACAGAAAACGAAACACTGCATGTTCTCACTTACAAGTGGGAGCTGAACAATGAGAACACATGGACACAGGGAGAGGAACAAAACACACTGGGACCTCTTGGGGGGTCAGGGGAGGGAGAGGATCAGCAAAAATAGTGAGCGTATGCTGGGCTTAATACCTAGATGATGGGTTGACAGGTGCAGCAAACCACCATGGCACACGTTTACCTGTGTAACAACCTGTACGTCCTGTACATGTACCCCGGAATGTAAAATAAAATATTTCTTTTAAAAGGAGATTGTGAAAGAGCTTAGCAGAGTGCCTGGGTCATGGCACACTCTCAGTAAATGACAACTCATCATTTTTTAGGACCTTAACTCATACTAAAGTGTAAATGGCTAATTGTTGTTTAGAACATTAACCCTGTTGGTATTTGCAGTTTAGTACAACTCAAAGCCTTAGGCTGTGGGCAAAAAGATCTAAGAGAATTTTATGCTTTAGAAAACAGAAGGACTAGAACTGGGGGAGGGAGTGTTGGGGCCAGAAACAGTTTAGGGAGCTCATCCTGTGTGCTTGGCTGTACTGGATTGATTTATTTGCTCTGTAACAACATGGCAGGTGCAGACCACCATGCTGTGAGACGGGTGAGAAACAGACACAGAGGTGAGCAGAATGATCCAAGAGTTCACACCCAGTGAGCAGCAGACCCAGGACTTGAACCCAGGCAAATCTGGCCGTGGAGCCACCACACGCTGCCTGCCCCCGAGGCGGGGGTTGCCTTCTCCATAGTTCTGGGGTCACTACAATAGCAACCAGCATCACATCGTGGTCACATTCCTGAGGCCTTCTGTGAAAGCAGACCACCTATTAATACAAAGACTTCTGAGGCAGGAACGACCTTTAAAAGAATGGTGTTCAGTTGTCCATTCATTCAAACGGTTTTGTGGGCAGGAAAAGCCGAGAAGAAGCTGTGGACTGGGGGGAAAAAAAAAAAAAAAAGAAATAACACTAGGCAGTGTGTGGGGTAGAGACAGAGCTGCTGGACACTGGCAGGCACCAAGCATCCCAACCTGACCAGCTCTGGGATCCTCTGTGGCTTCTGGGTTTTCACTGTGATGGTTGTTGCCGTTTTATAAAATCCACATCTCTAGAATGAGCAGCTCAGAAGTTCTTATCTTAATACTGCTGACCAAGTCACAGGAGGCCCAGTGTCTGGAGACAAGGCAATCTTCAGACCATCTGGGACCAAGCCCTAGAGAAGGCTCCACACTGTCCCGGGGACGCTGACACGCCTTTCATTCCAGTCAGCCTGCAGGCCACAGAGGGCAGTGTTCACAACATATCCTGTCTGTGTGTCGTCAGCTTCAGGAAAGGTGAAGGCCAGGGTGCAGTGGCTCACGCCTGTAATCCTAGCAGTTTGGGAGGCTGAGGCAGGCATACACTTGAGCCCAGGAGTTTGAGACCAGCCTGGGCAACATAGCAAAACCCTGTCTCAGATTAAAGAAAAAAACATTGTGTGTGTGTGTGTGTGTGTGTGTGTGTAACATTTTAAAAAATAAAACAAAGAAAACCTTAATCAATACAGTAAGTGTGGCCAGGTGCTCACACCTATAATCCCAGCACTTTGGGAGGCCGAGGCGGGCAGATCACTTGAGGTCAGGAGTTCGAGGTTAGCCTGGCCAATGTGGCCCATCTCTACTAAAAATGCCCAAAATTAGCCAGGCGTGGTGGTGCTCACCTGTAGTCCCAGCTATCTGGGAGGCTGAGGCCTGAGCCCGGGAGGTGGAGGTTGCAGGGAGCCGGGATCACACCACTGCACTACAGAGGGACTCTATCTCAAAAAAAAAAAAAAAAAAAAAATACAGTAAGGTCTGTGTTTGTTGGACAATATTTCCTTTCAAGTCCAACAGAGCATAAAGACAAAAAAAAGAAGAAGAAAGAAGAAGAAAGTAGAAGGAGAAGGAGAAGGAGGAGGAGGAGAAGAAGAGGCAGAAGCAGAAGCAGAAGCAGCAGTAGCAGAAGCGGAAGAAGAAGAAGAAGAGGAAGAGGAAGAGGAAGAGGAAGAGGAGGAGGAGGAGAAGGAGGAGGAAGAAGAAGAGGAAGAGGAAGAAGAAGAAGATCCAGGAAAATGACGTGGGAAGGACAGGGAAAGAAAGAGAGGCAATGAGAGAAAGAAGAAAGAGGGAGAGAGAAGAGGGGGTAGGAAGAGGAAAGAGAGAGGAAGAGAGGGAAAGACGGGGGAATAGACAAGTAGTGGAGAGAGAAAGAGGAGAGGGAGGAGAAAGAGGAATAGAAGAAAGAAAGGAGGTGGGAAAGAGAGAAAGAGAAGGAGGGCAGGTGAGGACGAGAGAGGGAGAGAGATAAAAGAAGGAAGAAAGAAAGACCAAAAAAAAAACCCTCTAGTTTTTGCAGCTGGGGAGCAAAGCCTCTCAGCAGCCCCACATTTTCCAGAAGCCTCTGGCTTCCCCGGAGTTGTGGAATAGAACAGTTCCGCCAGCACCCCTGGGAACTCAGGAGCAGGCTCAGCTGGAGGAACAGGCAGTTGCGGAGGCTGCACTTCAACCTCCCACCTCAGGGCCTGGCAGGACCACCACGAGGAACCTGCCTCCTAGCCGTGTTTAAAATCAGCTATAATGTTTGGCTCCCAATAGTGCGTGTGTTTTCTTTGTAGAAATTTAACACTTTAGACATTGGTAAGTCGGAAGGGGAAATAGCAGCTGTAAGGGTGGAGAGTCAGGGAAGCAAACAGCCAAGATTCCCCAAATATGGGTGTCACATACGATGGTGGTGCTGCATGCAAGAGAGGCAGGGGCTCATGGCAAGGGCTCTGAGTACCTGCTGTCAACAACGAAACATGGGTCCCCTCGAAAAGCACCAGCATCAAGACACTGCAGTGACTTTCTGTTCACCACTGGGTGACCTCTGCACCCACTTCTAGCCATCTTTCCATCAGTAAACACTGAGCACCAACTATGTGTCAGGCACAGTGCTGGGCCCTGGGACACGGAGGTGAACAGATGACGTCCCTGCCTCGGGCAGCTCACAGCCTACTTGGGAGCCAGCTCTGTCCCCCTGCACACAACACCCAGCGTGGGAGCAATGGGAGAGATGTGCCTAGGTGTGACGGTGGCACAGCAAGGAGAGTCCCAGGAAGGATTCCAGAGGGAGTGACATCTGAGCAAGAATCGAAGTGGGAAGAGTCAGAAGGAAACGGGGAGGGGCATGGAGCAAGCAAACCAGTGAGCAGACAGTCAAGGTCAGGAGGTGGGAACAGCCAGGCCTGACCAAAAGTTCGGTGTTGCGAGTTTCGTTGGGGAGGTAGCAAGGAACCAGATCAAAGAACGCCTCATATGGCATCCGATGAGCTAGACTTACTCTTTCGGGTGAGTACTTCTCAACCCTGGCTGCAGGGTACAATCCCCTGAGGACTGTATTTTGTTGTTGTTGTTGTTGCCAGTTTATAAAATCAACATCTCTAGAATGGGCAGCTCAGAAGTTCACCTCTGATACTGCAGAGTTAAAGCCTGCTGACCAGCAGGCTTATTTTAAAATACACACATACATGTATCCGCATATCACATGCATGTGCCTAGGCCACACCCCACGTCACTTTCATGAGACTCTTCATGATGGATTCCGTGCAGAGATGTTCTGTAAGCCCCCAGGTGATTCCAGTGTGCAGTGGTGCACTTGGCCTGAGGAAGAGGATGGGAAGGCTGGTGACAGAAAGACCAGGATGGCTGGGGGGAGGTGGCTCACACCTGTAATCCCAGCACTTTGGGAGGCCGAGACGGGCGGATCACGAGGTCAGGAGATCAAGACCAACCCAGTGAAACCTCGTCTCTACTAAAAAAATACAAAAAACTAGCCAGGCGAGATGGCGGGCGCCTGTAGTCCCAGCTACTCGGGAGGCTGAGGCAGGAGAATGGCGTAAACCCAGGAGGCGGAGCTTGCAGTGAGCTGAGATCCGGCCACTGCACTCCAGCCTGGGTCACAGAGCCAGACTCCATCTCAAAAAAAAAAAAAAAAAAAAAAGAAAGAAAGAAAGAAAGACCGGAAGACCGGGGAGGAGAACTCTCCATCTGCTAGGGCTGCCATAACAGAGATCCACAGCCTGGGTGACTTAGAAATTTTCTCATAGTCCTAGAGGCTGGAAGTTCCTGATGAAGGTGTTGGAAGGCTTGGTTTCTTCTGAGACCCCCCTCCTTGGCTTGCAGATGGCCGTCATTTTCTGCATCCTCACGTGGTCATCCCTCTGTGTTGCCTGTGTCCTAATCTCACCTTGTTGTTGTTGTCTGAGACAGAGTCTTGCTCTGTAGCCCAGGCTGGAGTGCAGTGGTGTGATCTCGGCTCACTACAGCCTCCGCCTCCTGGGTTCAAGCGACTCTCGTGCCTCAGCCTCCTGAGTAGCTGGGATGACAGATGCACACCACCATGCCTGACTAGTTTTTGTATTTTTAGTAGAGATGGGGTCTCACTATGTTGCCCAGACTGGTCTTAAACTCCTGGCCTCAAGTGATCTGCCAGCCTCGTCCTCCCAAAGTGCTGGGATTACAGGGGTGGCCCACCATACCTGGCCTCTAATCTCTTTTTATAGGGACATCAGTCCTACTGGATTAGAGGTCCACCCTAACAGCCTCATTTTAACTTAATCAACTCTTTAGAGATCTGATTTCCGAGTATGGTTCCATTTTGAGGTACTGGGAATTGGAACCTCAACATACGGATTTTGGCAGGACACAATTAAGCCCATCCGCTGTTGTAGGAGCTCAGAGGGGAGGTGATGAGCAACAAATTCAGGCAGCAGCAGGGCTGCACGTGGGGAGGAGAGAAAAAGCGGCATGGAAAGCTGTTGGGGGTTGTTGACTGGTGGGATGATGGCGGATCCAAGATGACTCCCCAGGTTCTAGCATGAACAACCATGCCATCTGCTGAGGTGTTTGCAGGGAATGGAGATGAGGAGGGATGTGTTTCTTCTGCAGTATGTAACAATGACGGCAGATGGGGATTTGCAAGAAAACAGCCGGAGATTAAGGTCTAAGAATTATCATATGTGGAGGGTAGCTGAAACCAAAGGTGTAGATGAGATCTCCGTCCAGAAACTGTAGAGAGAGAACAGAAGACTGGCAACCAAACCTTGAGGAAGAGCAGCTTTTGATCAGGGGGCAGAATGTGAGGACTAATCATTTGTAATTAAGCCGCAGAAACAAACAGAAGCACTAGCCATCTTCTTTCTGTCTAGCCTGAAGCAGAGTCCCACTAAACCATAAAGAAAGCGATGTGAAGGGAGAACACTAATAAAGATGAAATGATGTGAACCATGAGTTACATAAAAGAGAGAATGAAGCAAGAACCAAGAAAGCAGTTATTGATGGGTCCTTGGTTTGTTAATTAGAGGTCTGGCTTTCTCTGTCTTCTCATTTACTACATTACGCTGGTGAATTAATAGATTTCTCAACAAAAGGACATTTAAATCAGCGTATGACACCGGCTTAAATTCTTAAGAAGCCATTAATTACACATTCTTAAGAAAATGAGCTATGACACAACTCTTCTAACTGTATAATTCCTATCTGTGATTCTTAATCAGGCGACTTTTCAGCTGCAAGACGGATCTTTTCTATTCATCTCCTCTGGTTCTGACCAATTAAACGTTTTCTTTCGTAATCATAACATTTCACATGCCAAATCTTCAAAAGAAAAGGAGCTTGTTAGCAACATACCATTTCCTGTTTGCTAATTTATGCTGAATTTGAATTCTTAAAAGTATAACATACACATGTAGAACATTATTAACACATCCAGGCTTAATTAAAAAAAAAAAAAAAAAGCAATTTTTTTTTTGGCTTGACTTCGTGCAAATTGTTTTAGAACAATTCTTTTTTAAAAAAAAACTTCATCAATTAATAAATCTATTCCTGTAAATTGAGGTTAAATTACACAGACAGAAAATACACATATATATTATAAGGGTGTGTAAGTTTGTTCAGAAGGAATCATTATTTTCTAAAGGAATTAGAATGTCTATATAGACAGCCTTTTGGTGTTTTAAAGCTTGACTCATGTTCAACATTTACTGACAGCATATATCTTCAAGTCATTTACTTCGTAACCACCCAGTAGTCACTCTCGATTTCTTTTCCAGAAACCAACCATTCCCAAACATCAAAGCTTGCATTTTCTGCATTGACGATTTCTGAGCCCAATCCAGGGGCAGAGCTGGGGACCAGTGGTCTGTTTCCCAGTCAGCCACTCAGCCTAAAATTCAACAATCCTAACCTGGCTAGGCCTATCTCTCAGAGCTGCTCACTAAGCAGGGGCAAATCATGAGTTTATGGCACTCGCCAGGCATGATGGCTCACGCCTGTAATCCCAGCACTTGGGGAGGCTGAGGCATGCGGATCACCTGAGGCCAGGAGTTCAAGACCAGCCTGGCCAACATGGTGAAACCCTGTCTCTACAGAAAACACAAAAAATTAGCCGGGCGTGGTGGCAGAAACCTATAATCCCAGCCACTCAGGAGGCTGAGGCATGAGAATCACTTGAACCCCGGAGATGGAGGTTGCAGTGAGCTGAGATCACGCCACTGCATTCCAGCCTGGGGGATAGAACGAGACTCTGTCTCAAAAAAACAAAACAAAACAAAAAAAAACACAACTACTTATAAGAAACAACCACTTCATTGTCTACCACTATTCGATGCAGATCTGTATCAAAGGGCAGCTTTCTTTTATTCTTAGTTATCACCTTTTAGTTGGACCCTATTATTCCCTGTCCTCCAAAAGAAGTCTCGAAACAAACCATCAGTTGGTCTAATGTAATACATTATGGTCTTTTGGGAGATGCGAGTCACTGATTGTTTTGTCCAATGAATCAATAATATTTGGGAGCCTGCAAAACTGGGGGCTGAAGTTAGTGTCCCTCATCTAGTCCTTCATCTGGGATAGGGTGGAGTCTTTAATCATCACATCCTGTTGTCAGTCACCTGGGAGCACTGGGGTAATAAGGCTCATGGCATGGGCCAGACATTTCTCAAGCACCCAGCAGGGGGAACATAGCTGGGTAGGAAGCTTGCCTGTCTCCATTGTAGACATTGCTTGCTCATCACACATTGAAAAGAGCCCTTACAGCTTCCTGCCTTCACTCAATTTGACCCAATCCCACCTAACATCTTCAGACCTCAGCATCTCATAGGGTATTGGCACAAAGACAAGACACCTATGTTTCTTTTTTGCAAAATCAAAATCTGCCCAAGGCCAAATGGACTCTTCCCATACCGGTCCTCTCAAGAATGAAAAGCTTTTCATGCATAAATGTAGGGCTGCCCCTGCATTCGTCCTGAGAACGCAGCCAGGAAACAGGAATTGGAGAGCACAAGAAAACTCCTCTCTCCATTCGATTATGTTCATCCTCTGAAGGCCAACGACGAAAGCAGCCACAGGTGCAGACACTCCATGAAAGCAGGTAAACAGGCCCATAACCATTCCCAACCTTTTTTCTCTCTCATACCTGATCTCCTTGCAGCGTGTGCTGGTCAAGGGGTGTCTTGGTGGCAATATTGCTGTAGTAGGCATACGACAGTTCCCAGTCCAGGGGGTAGCTGTCAATACCCTGGTAGTGTTTGTACCCAAGATTCATTGACGACAGCCTCTCACTCCCCTGGCCTCCAACCAAACTATACAACATGCCCTGTTAGGAAGAAATTTACAAAGTGTTCATGAGATTGTAGATAGGGTCATAAAATCCTAACACTGAGAGGTCATCAGGCCCAATTCCTATATACAATCCTAGCCATTCCAGAAATATGTTAACTTGCCTTTTTTTTTTTTTTTTTTTTTGAGACAGAGTCTCGCTCTGTCGCCCAGGCTGGAGTGCAGTGGTGCAGTCTCGGCTCACTGCAAGCTCCGCCTCTTGGGTTCACGCCATTCTTCTGCCTCAGCCTCCCGAGTAGCTGAAACTACAGGCGCCCGCCACCATGCCCAGCTAATTTTTAGTAGAGACAGGGTTTCACCGTGTTAGTCAGGATGGTCTCGATCTCCTGACCTCATGATCTGCCTGCCTTGGTCCCTCAAAGTGCTGGGATTTAACTTGCTTTTCAAAAAAATAATAAAATGAAATGAATCTTTAGGAAAAAAGCCAATCCAGCTTTCTATTGGTTTACAAATTTCCAGCTAGCTGCCCTTCCTAACATTAAATAGCTTAAAACGCCCTGACTTTTGCCTCTTCCTGGTACAAACAGGGATCTTTCGTGACTTCTACTGTAGCACTATTTTGGGCACCAACCAACTGTCCTAAGTCCCCTGTTCTGTTTCAGCGACGTCATCGATGGACACAGGGTCTGGATGGCAGGCCCATGTCCCATCCTCACACTCTCAGAATGTTTGTGCTGGAAGGGTCTTTGGAGATTGACTGGTCTGACCACCTCATTTCATAGGAAAAGAGGGGCCCAGAAAGGGGAAGTCGATTGTCCATGGTCAACCAGCCACTTTGTGGCAGAGATGGGACTAGACTGTTCTCGTTATTCCACCCTTGTGGGGACTGCTTCTGGGGCTCAGGAAAACATGCTGTCATTCAGGAGCATCTGTAAGCCAGAGGTCTCATAAGCAAATCACTGGAAGGGAACATGGAACCATTTGGGCACATCTCAACAGTCTGAGCCTCCCTAACCACGGATGCACAATCACCTATGCAAATCTGAAAACGAAAAGCAATCAGGGAACATTTAGCAGTACTTATTGCGATGGTTCATTTTGTGTGTCAACTCGACTGTGCCATCGGGTACCCAGATGAAACATCATTTCTGGATGTGTCTGCGAGAGTGTTTCCGGATGAGATGAATATTTGAACTGGTGAGGTGAACTACGCAGACAGCCCTCTCCACTGTGAGTGGGCATCATCCGATCTCTTGAGGGCCTCCATAGGACAAAAAGGCAGAGGAAAGAGAAATTGGTCCCTTTTTGCTCTCTGCCTGCCTGACTGCCTACTTGAGGCAGGAAGACATCATGTGTTTTTTTGTTTTGTTTCGTTTGTTTGTTTGTTTGTTTGTTTTTCCTGCCCTCGGACTGGAATTTATGGCATCATCTCTCCTGATTCTCAGGCCTTAAGGCTTAGACTGGAATTACACTACTGGCTTTCCTGGCCCTCAGCTTGCAGACGGCAGACCGTGGGACTTCTCAGCCTCCATAGTTGCATGAGCCAATTGTTCGTAAGAAACCCCTTCCTATATATATCTAATCCCATTGGTTCTGTTTCACTGGAGAACCCTGACTAATGCACCATGAAAATGTAATTCTAAATGTTAGGCAAGTTGCATAATAAATTTGGATTCAAAACCAGAAATGAAGCCGTCTGGTATGGCGTTTATTTTGATGACAGACTGCTGGATGCAGCAATACTTCGCTTCAGGGTCCCAGTGACTTCACTTAGCTAAAAAGTGATGTGGGATAGTGGATAACGGTCTCCCAGCCAGAGTAATTAAAAGAATTTGGTAAGAAGCACCTGTTCTTGAAGAACTGGGGTTCTGGCAAGCCCTGACACTGTTCCTTAGCTGGTACACCAATCATCCCCTCAAGGCCTTGTCTAGAAATGGATGAAGTGCCCTTTTTCACTCACTGAAAGGAAAGGATCCTGTATTTAACACAGCCCCAGGACATTCATCTTGAGTGTAAAGATTTTTAAAGGACTCCAAGGAGCTGCAACATGTCCAGTTCTACCAGGGGCATGAGCGCATTGCGCTGCAAATATAACGCAGGTGACTGATGTTAATGGAGCAATGAAATACTCTACCTGCAGCTGATCCCGAGGAACATTTAATCCAGTCTCATAAAAGACTGCGAGGTAGTAGGATGCTTTATGGTATCCACAGCAGCTGGAATCCATCAGAAAGGGGACGACAGAGCTAATTTGGTGAAGACCATCAACGCTAGAGAGTCTCTTTACAGCCTTCTCAAATATCTTCCCACCGATTTCTAATACAGATTCATTCTGGTTCCTTGGCACTGTAAATAACACAATTCAGAGCACACACAATTAATTACCATGGGATTGACATGGCTTTAGAAAAAGAGGAAAAGCCAATTAAAGCACCTGAGTTATTGATATGGTTGGTCCTGCAGTGCCTCAAAATATACCACCTTCTAGGGAGGTAAATTAAACTCTTTGGGGATGCCATGGTGTCATTCTGTAAATAGCTTTTCTTTGGCACTAAATGACAGCCTAGTATCCTGGGGAAATGATGTGCTGTATGTAGCTCAGAAATTGCCTCAAGAGAGTAATTTCCTCAGTGTAACTCATCACCAAACCAGGACCACTGAAACTTCCAGAGAGACTTTTTCCCCCTCTAAGGCTCCCTAAAGAAGATTGTGTTTTGGCCGGGCGCGGTGGCTCAAGCCTGTAATCCCAGCACTTTGGGAGGCTGAGACGGGCAGATCACGAGGTCAGGAGATCGTAGACCATCCTGGCTAACACGGTGAAACCCCGTCTCTACTAAAAAATACAAAAAAACTAGCCGGGCGAGGTGGCGGGGGCCTGTAGTCCCAGCTACTCGGGAGGCTGAGGCAGGAGAATGGCGTGAACCCGGGAGGCGGAGCTTGCAGTGAGCTGAGATCCGGCCACTGCACTCCAGCCCGGGCGACAGAACGATACTCCATCTCAAAAAAAAAAAAAAAAAAAAAAAAGAGGATTGTGTTTTATCTCACAAACAGTTCCTAGGCACTGCTCTAAAAAGTTGAGCAAAAGAACCTTATATTTAGATGCTTTCTAGACATCTTTTGTCCCCAGTTTTTCTCATGGATCTCCAAATAAAAAGAATGTGTCAACTTTTATTGAGAGCTTACAGCAGGCCAAGTACTGGGTTAAGTGTCTTATGTAAATTATGTCATTTAATTGGTACACTTTTATAAGGTCGGTACTATTTCCAGCATCCCCATTTTTCACATGAGGAGACTGAGGCCTGGAGAAGAATAACTTGTCTAAAGTTACAAAGGCTGGCAAGAGGCAGAGCCAATCTGTGAGACCCACTTTGAAGGTCACTAAAGCCAGAGTTCACAGTCACCCTGACGCACGTACCCTCAATGAACAGTCAGTCAGTTGCCTTAATAGGTACCTTACCACGTGGATAGAGACTTGTTTACAAACTGCTATATGATGCTTCCTTTTACATAATTCTCCCACGAATCTATAAGCTGATCATCATTTAAGCCCAAACAAGCAAGTTTTATGGCCCTAGATGTCCTGTTAGAATCTTCTAAAGTCTATCTTCATTATTCACATCTCTTGTTAATTCAGCCAACGAATGTTTACTTTCTATTATGTGCAAAGCACTATGCTAGATGCTATGTTACAAAAGGCCATATAGGATTACAAAGATACTATTTACATTTAACTTAAGACTTAACTTTTAACTGAAGACTTATATTTAACTTAGGATGTGAGTTAAATGTAAATGTACATGTAAATAATGTTGATTTAAATGTTAAGTTAAATGTCAACTTGACTAAAATTTCACCTGCCTAAAGACTATGTCCAACATTTTTCTTTCTTTCTTCATTCCATCAAAAATCAAAATGTTATTTTTTTTAAAGCTCAGGAGGCAATGAGAGAGACTCACTCTTATCAGTCCTTCATCAGGATTGAACAGAGAAGAGTCTCCAATGTGGGAAGTTGGGGATGGGTTTACTGAAGGGCGATTTCCTTGCAGAGGTCCACGCTAAAAATGGAAGTTGAGATCAGAAGGACCCACAGATGACATTGTGAATGCTGACACGTCATCAATGAGTGGGTACTGGTGCCTGGGGACACATGGGTGGGTTGGGTGTCCCTGAGAGGGGGACACTGTGCCTGTGCTTGCAGACCCTGAGCTGTGGGGAAGGATGCAGCCACCACCTCCACCAGCTCTAAGGCATCCTCTAGCTACTGGCTCCTGGAACTTCTTCCTGCCTACCTCCTGGCTCTGCTTTTGCTTTTTTGATCCCAAGTACCTGGCACAGTAGGTGCTGAAAAAATTCACTTTACTGAACGAATGGAGTTTGTTCCTTTTTCTGTATTTTTTTAAAACTCCCCAGAGAAATAACAGCTTGTTGTTAAAAAAAAAAAAAAAAATGCAGATTTGTATAAAATGAAAACAGAAATCCCCTCTCCCTCAGTCTTTCTTTAATAATGAAGATTAAAAACTATTAAAAGCTTGGTATGTAGGCTTTGAGACTTTTCTTTCATATATACAATAATTCATATCCACATCTATTTACATATCTACATACACATTTTCTTTACCAAAATGGCGTATTATGCCATTGTAGATTCTGACTCTCGACTTTCTTTTTTAAATTAACTACACATTATGAATGACTCCCTGGGGCTGTCAGAAGCTCATTCTTTCTAATGCTTCAGTAGTATTGCATTCCATAGCTGTACCATTTTCCCTACCAGGCCTCTATTTTTAGACTCCTGGGTTGTTTCCAGTGGTTTTGCTATAACCAACAATGTGGCATTGAACATCCTCGAACATTTCCATTTCCCTCTGCTAATCTGTTAGGATGACATCTGCATGATAACACCCTTTTTCACCAGCAGCCTGCGAAATCTTGTCTTGGATTTTCCCTTTGCATAGTTGAGAGAAGGCCGTTCTACCCAGTCTTTAGCTGTGATAAGAACCTGGAATACACTGAATTCAGTAGACACTGTAGCACTCAGAGCTGCAAAATAAATTCCACTGCCACTTATTCATGTGTTTACTTTTAACTATGTGCTCATCTTGGATGCCCCTCTGCACATTCCCAGCAAAGCAACATTAACGTTTGTTAACGATTCATCCCTGCCTCACCTACTCTGCCAAATGCCTAACTAAGATGATGAGTTTTGCCAGAGTACCCATGGACCCACACTTTGTAGGCTCAGAGGAGGAAGAGACTCCAAACCAAATGAAGCTTCGAATGAAACACTTGCCCTGCCGACCGCTGGCACAGAACCCCAGAAATCATTAGCAGGAGCGCCCAGGTAGCTGAGATTGCTGGAGAATAAGGAGCAAAAAGGGAATCCTTCACAAAGCTGAAATCTTTAGCACAAAAAAACTTTGCAGATTGAAACACAGGCAGTTTGAAAGGGCTGTGTTATTTCTTTTGTACATGAAATGCAAAACTGCCCCCGAAATATAACCAAAGAGTATTTTCCCTGAAAAAGAATCTAAATAATTTTCTGCAGTAGTAAATACAATAAAAAATAATAATCCTAAGGTAAAACTGCTCATTTTGCACATTTGGTAAACTTTGAATTCCAACTGTTGCTCCAAAGCAAAGGCATATTGTCTTGGGTGATATTGTGTAACTGGTTATTTTAAAGTCAGTTTAATGAAACTGTTAATTTCACCCATCTGGCTTAGCATATGCATTTTTTTCTAGTCAATCTGTAACTAAAAACATGCCTTGTTTATGGAGATTAATGGTTTAATGAAGAAACAAACAAACAAAATAGAAGAAGCTGTTTTCCCATTTTCTTTCTTTCAGCACCCAAAGCTAAGAAACAAAAGCCACCACCACCATTAATTACCCCTTACTATTTTCCATGTAGCCCAGAATCGTTTATTTTGCTTTTTTCCCCCTTCTTCACAGTAATACCATAAGGTCACCGTTTGTGTGCCTATCTTTAGAATAGACAGAAAGCAGAATATGAGAAGGTGGCTACTTGCTGAAGGCCCCGGAGCTGGGACCAGCGTCTGTTTGAGAATTCAGAAGGAGAAAGGCACCTCATTCCTTGTGAGAGGAATGGAGACATCAATAGGAAAGTCATTTTTAGTTTCAAGCTTCTGAAAGGTGTAACGCATCCAAAGCAGAAGTTTGAAAGGGGAAAAAAAGGAAAGGAGAAAATGTCACTTAACTATTAAAAGGAATGATCTACACCAAGTTGACTGGTTTGTAAAAACACAGGGCATTCCTCATTTGCACTCTGACCTGGAGATCCTTATTGGGCTCACGGGCTGTTTTATTTTTCTCTTTCAAAAAAAGCCTATTTGGGCCAGGCGCGGTGGCTCACACCTCTAATCCCAGCCTTTGGGAGGCTGAGGCGGGCGGATCACGAGGTCGGGAAATCCAGACCATCCTGGCTAACACGGTGAAATCCCCGTCTCTATTAAAAATACAAAAATATTTAGCAGGGTGTAGTGGCAAGTGCCTGTAGTCCCAGCTACTCGGGAGGCTGAGGCAGGAGAATGGCGTGAACCTGGGAGGCGGAGCTTGCAGTGAGCCAAGATCGTGCCACTGCACTCCAGCCTAGGTGACAGAGTGAGACTTTTGTCTCAAAAAAAAAAAAAAAAAAAAAGCCTATTTGTATCTTTCTATATACTGTGTAAATTTTCTTTTCTTTCTTCTTTTTTGTTTTATTTTATCGAGACAGAATCTTGCTCTGTTGCCCAGACTGGAGTGCAGTGGCATGATCTTGGCTCACTGCAACTTCCACCTCCCGGGTTCAAGCAATTCTCCTGCCTCAGCTTCCAAAGTAACTGGGATTACAGGGATGCACACCACACCTGGCTAATTTTTTTTTTTTTTTTTTTTTTTGGTAAAGACAGGGTTTTGCCATGTTGGCCAGGCTGGTCTCGAACCCCTGGCCTCAAGCAATCCACCCACTTCTGCCTACCAAAGTGCTGGGATTACAGGCATGAGCTACAGCGCCCAGCCTTTTTTTTTTTTTTTTTTTTTTTTTTTTAAATAGAGACAGGGCTTCGCTATGTTACTCAGGCTGGTCTTGAACTCCTGGTCTCAAGTGATCCTCCTGCATTGGCCTCCCAAAGGGCTGGAATTACAGGTATAAGCCTCCGCTCCCGACCCCTTATAAATTTTCTGATTTTACACATGTCATTTTCCTCCCTGTCTTCTTCCTTTCCTTCCCTCCTTCCTTCGTCTCTCTCTCTCTCTCTCTGTCTCTCTCTCTCTCTCCTTTCAGAGCTGTTATTCTCTGAGCAAGAAAAGCATAGCCCATTGTTTGTTTTCTTGGTGTCTCTGTGTATTTTTTTTTAAAAATTTATAATGTATGCTTTTTAAAAGAAGATAATAAAGATGATAGTTCTTCAACAAACAACAGGGAACACAGTTCTTAAAAGGAAACGGTATCCCGATGTTATTATGTAACATAATTGTATTTCTAACATCTTCACTCTCTGCATTTTAAGGTCTCCAAATAAACATCGCAATTGTTGGCAAAAATAAAGTCAAAAGCAAAGTAGAGCTTCGCTAGTGCAGCCAGTCACTCCTTGGCGTATTGTGTGGGGACACCTCTGCCCCCACACTCAGCACTCCAGAGCCTGGGGGCAAGAGGCAGGCAGTGGTCTTGAAGGGGTGCAGATGGTGTCAACCCAGGGAGCCGAGCCAAACCTTGGACCTGGCCCCATCTCAGAGAACCATTTGTTGGCAGACCTTGGACTTCCTTTAGCCACAGGCACCAACTCCCTTGCTCAGAGGTGCCTAGTGCAGATGAAAGGCAGGAAAGGAATAAATAGGCCTGGCCATGGGGCAGATGTCCCTGGGGGCATGCTGCCCAGTTCCCTCCTCCCCTCTCTACCTTCATGTCACCTGTTCAGTGCCTTTGTGTCCTTCCTCACTGCTCCCCACCACAACCAAGAGCCCGGCCTGCCACTGCCATCTCTGCAGCCTCTCACCAGCCCAGTCCTCATCGCCTCTCTTCTCTGGATGCCAGGGCCCCATTCAAAGGGTTTTTGAATTCAAACGGCTCGGTTTTGACAGGCAAGGTGTGACAGGAAAGTAAAAGAAGGAAATGGCCAGCACAGCTCTTCAATAATGAAAAAACACGCATACTAAAACACCACCGCACTAGCATTAGAAAAAACCCAAATGCTAATGGGGCAATTTCTATGCTCTGGCAGGAGCCATTTTCCTAGAGAATTGGAGGTTCCCCAGGAAACAACATAGAGTTTGACCAATCAGAGTCCTCCTCCAGAGTCCTGAACGTGGGGTCTCGTGTTGGATGCCACCCAAGAGTCTAGACGGTGGTGAACTACGAGTCACAGCAGTACAGGAAAATCCCTGTGCCAAGCAAGAAAATCAGGATGCAGAGCAGAGGCCCTGGAATGCCCGAGGCAGCAAGGGGACTCGGCCACATCTATATGCGCTGCAGTTGGGCGCCCCGAGTAGCCGCGCCATGTTTAATTCAAAGGCGTGCCCGCTCCGGCAGGCGAGGAACGGGTCCTGTTATACATCAGAGCGGAAAACACCAGTGGGAACAGCTGCGTCTTATACCAGGTTAGCGCATCAGCTGTCAACTCTCAATGAGCCTCCCTCCTCTGCACCCCCTGGCACCTGGCACAGAGTTGTGTGTGGGCTGGTCCACGATTTTCATTGTGGTCGCCCCAGGGCCTGGCACCATGCTGGGATGCACCCAGTACACGAGTCCTGAACTGGGTTTGCAGGTATCTCGGGGCTGCTTTATATCTTGGAACCTGTATATCTCAGCAACTAGATTACAGATGGTATGAAAGCAAGAACTATGACGGCTACATTTCTGGAATTCTTTTGTAAATGAGTGTGCACAGACCTGAGCAGGATTCTGGTCTACTGCTGTTGACAGCAGAAAGCTGGCAAACAGCGTCCTGGTAGACCTGAGAAACAGAACGATGTTTACAGAAGTGTCTACCGAGAAAGAGCAGTCGCTCCTCAGAGGAAACAGGCTGAGAGAGAGTGGAAGAAATGAGGGAAATGTAGAAAGAAGCAGAGTAAGCCCATAGATCTCTTAGCAGTCTGGATCGGAGCTGCCGCTTGGCTAGCACAAACCTTGAACTTGGGTCTCCTGGAAGTCAAATTCCTCATTCCTTCAGTGATTCGTTGACCCAACAAAGATGTTTTGCGTACTAAGGTGAGATCACTTATTCATTTGGGCTGCCGCCATTCAGTTACTCAACAAATACTTATTGAGGCAAGGGTCTTAAAAAACAAACAAACAAACAAATAAAAAACAAAAACCCCCGAAACCCTAGATACTGTTCCTGTCTTTGAGGAGTTTTTTTTTCCTGGTGTTTTTTTTTTTTTTTTTTTTTTGATAATAGCCATCCTCATGGCTGTGAGGTATAATTTATTTTTGTGCAGTAATTTATATATTGGAGAAAGTCTGGTTTAACCGGAATTTAAAATGCAATGCTTTTATAAAGTGACATAGTGTCTACGAAAGAACTTAGTGGACAGAAAGATACCATATGGACCTGGGGAATAGGTTCGCCTGAATAAAGCTCATCTTACTCTGCCTTGAGTTTCACCATTTGATCCTACACGTGTCTCCGTCGCTCACTCTGTGGCAAGCTTGTTAAGGGTGGTGCAAGAAGTGGAAGGATCCAACTTATACTTTGAATTCTCGACAGCACCTGCAACAGTGCTAGGCATAAGTTAGCTGCCTATGCCATATGTTAGTGAAGTGATCCTTCTTCTATATGACCACACATGGTGTGTTTGTGCCCCATACTCACCAAGGAACATACCTCATCCGCCCACACTCCTCAGTTTGCCTGCCTGGCAAACAGCTGTTATGTTCCCACTTAGATACCTCTCCTCACGTCATCTCTCCTGTCTCCCCAGGCAGATGGCTCTTCTCCAATGCCCCCCTTGCCACTGTGTAGGCATCCTCTTTACCAGAACTACCATCCTGCATAATGACTGTCGACTTTCCTGATTTCACAGTACAGCTTAGATGTCCTCAAAGACATCCCAAAGGGTTGAGTGCAGGAGCTCACAACTGAAATCCTAGCACTTTGGGAGGCCAAGGCAGGGAGATCAACTGAGGTCAGGAGTTCGAGACCAGCCTGGCCAACATGGCAAAACCCCTGTCTCTACTAAAAATACAGAACATCAGCCAGGTGTGGTGGCGGGCATCTGTAATCCCAGTTACTCAGGAGGCTGAGGCAAGAGAATCGCTTGAATCCAGGAGGCGGAGGTTGCAGTAAGCCAAGATTGCGCCATTGCACTCTAGCTTGGGCAACAAGAGCAAAACTCTGTCTCAGACAAAAAAAAAAAAAAAAAAGGGCTAGGTGCAGTGGCTCATGCCTGTAATCACAGCACTTTGGGAGACTGAGGCAGGCGGATCACTTGAGGTCAGGAGTTCAAGACCAGCCTGGCCAACATGGTGAAACCCCATCTCTACTAAACATACAAAAATTAGCTGGATGGGGTGGTGCATGCCTGTAATCCCAGCTACTCAGGAGGCTGAGGCAGGAGAATCGCTTGAACCCAGGAGGCAGAAGTTGTGGTGAGCCGAGATCCGTCACTGCACTCCAGCCTGGGCGACAGAGGAAGACTCTGTCTCAAAAAAAACGAGCAAACAACCAAACAAAACAGGAAATAACAAGTGTTTCTGAGGATGTGGAGAAATTGGAACCCTTGTGCACTGTTGGAGGGAATATAAAGCGCGCAGCTGCCGTGGAAGACAGCATGGAGGTTTCTCAAAAAACTAAATGTAGAATTACTATATGACCCAGAAATTTTGCTTCTGGATACAGTATATCTCCAACAGAAAATGAAAGCATGGTTCTAAAGAGATATTTGTAGACCCATATTCTTAGCAAAGTTATTCACAATAGTCAAGGGGTGGAAGCAACCCAAGTGTCCATCGATGGATGAATGGATAAATAAAGTGTGGTATAAACATGTCATGAAATACCATTCAGTGGGAGGCCGAGACGGGCGGATCACGAGGTCAGGAGATCGAGACCATCCTGGCTAACACGGTGAAACCCCATCTCTACTAAAAAAAATACAAAAAACTAGCCGGGCGAGGTGGCGGGCGCCTGTGGTCCCAGCTGCTCGGGAGGCTGAGGCAGGAGAATGGCGTAAACCCGGGAGGCGGAGCTTGCAGTGAGCTGAGATCCGGCCACTGCACTCCAGCCTGGGCGACAGAGCCAGACTCCGTCTCAAAAAAAAAAAAAAAAAAAGAAATACCATTCTACCATTCAGCCTTAAGATGAAAGGAAATTCTAACACACACTGCAACAGAGATGAACCTTGAGGACATTATACTAAGTGAAATAAACCAGTCACCAAAAGACAAATACTGTGTAAGATACCACTTACACGAGGTACCTAAAGCAGTCAAACTCACAGAAAAAAAAAGCAGGATGATGGCTCCCAGGGTTTGGGATGGAGGCAATGGGTAGATGTTTACTGAGTATGAATTTTCGGTTTTGCAAGAAAAAAGTTGTGGAACTCTGTGGCACAAGAATGTGAATATCCTTTACACTGCTGAACTGTGTACACCTAAAACTGGTTCAGATGGCAAATTTTGTTATGTGTATTCTAGCACGAATAAGAATTTTAAAAGATAAATCACAGCCCTTAAAGAGGAAAAGTGTAAATATTTGGCGACTCTCTTTTGTAGCAGAAGAATACGGTTATTCTGGACACAACTCAAAGGTGCTGACCTCACTGGACAGGAATGTGGAGGACACTCTTCCACTTCCCACTGGCTGTTAATGAAGCCGAAGCCTCCCCACTCTCTACCCCCTGCAATGTTCTCATCTCTGCTTTGAAGTGTGTTGTTGGCTGAGATAGTGAGCAGATGATCCATCTAAAATCACACAGTGTGGGGGGAAGAAACACTTTCAGGTCTGAAACGTGCGTATGTAGCGGCCTGGAAGTGGAGTGCTGGCTGTGTCTATGAAGAAAAGCTGCTGGCAGGGAAGAAGACAGAACCAGAAATTAGAGCCCATTTTCTCTTGCTCCATGATGTCATCTTATTTGTTAAAAATTCCAGAAAAAAAAATTCCACAAATTAAAGCCCTTTGGGGAAACTATGGGAGCTGATGTTTTCTTTTACGTTAGCCTAAATGACTCTCATTCAAAACACAGCCCCATTTTAATGCTATCCTGGCTCGTAGGGGGCATTCAGTCAATGCTTGTTCAGTAAATGAATGAATGAAAGGTTGTGAGTAACTTCAGAACACACCCACTCAGTTAAATTCCTTATCTTTGTTACTGCGCCTATTCAGTTCCCACAGTAAGAATTCCAAGCATCAAACATCTCATGCCTGAATCCATTCTTACAGCTTATCTCAGATATGAAAAATGTAATATGATGAGGATGTTCTAATAAAGTCTATTAATCAACAGGACAGGACAGGTCAGGGCAGCAGCAGAAAATAGAACGCAAACACAGTTCCTATTAACTAGAGTCATCTGAAGCCCGCCGGAGCCAGCTAGGGCCAGACGCTGTGGGCAGGACGAACTTGGAACGAAGGGTATTTGAGGAACTGGGAACGGCAATAGCGTCACACTCGTCTTACTATGGTTCTTTTTATAGGAGATCAGAGTAAAGACGTGCTGGAAATATAAATTCTTTTTTTTTTTTTTTACCCTCAATTTGCAAAATCAAGTTTTTTTTTTTTTTCTCTCAGCCTTGTTAGGAAGCTGGGTGCAATACAAGACACCAGTCTTTCTCCCAGGTTTGCTGGAAGATGTTATGATAGCCCAAGCAAGGGCCCTGTGCCAGGTAGAGAGATGACCTTAAGGAGTATACACCCTACCTCTACAGAAGGCTCCCCAGTCCTTCCAATGTGACCTAGAAAAAGAGGCGCTGAAGGCGAATGGGTCCTGGGGCTTGGTTCTAGAAATTCACCTAAACTTCCCCTCTCCCTCCCTGCCAGCTCCTAGGCCAGTGAAAGGCCGAGAGAAGAGGAAGGCAGCTGGCCATGTGCCTCTGGAAGCAGAGGATGTGGTGGCAGGGGAGGCTGGCAGGTATGGTCCCTCAGGGGAAGCTCCTTGGGGCTGTTCTAATTTGGCACCAGAAGACCCCAAAGGCAGTTTAAGCACAAACGGTGGGTCCTAAAGTGGCAAATCCAGCTTTGGGTCCCCCTCTCTCCCCACTGATGGGGGCCCCAGACTCCTAACAGAGGTCAGTGGAACAGGCTCACTGCGTGGGAATCTAGTGGTTCTGCAGCACCCATACCCAGGGAGTCTTAAGGTAAGGGGACTTCTGATTGGGATTTTTCATTAGATTTCATTGCCAGACCACCATGGAAAATAAATCATTCTAAATGCTTATAAACAAAATTTTGAGCTGCAACAATAACATGAAAACATTCTCATAGATAGTATTTACTTTTAAAAGAATGTTTTGTAAAAAGGATGTGCTCCTGTTTCCAATCAGCCAAACTATTTTTAAGTAGGATCGGAACTCGCATAAAAACAATGTTGGTGTGGATGTGGTCTTAGCCCATTTAGCCTGAACTGTCCAACATGCATCTCCCTCTCCCGTTTGCGGATCTTGGGGCACGGGGCTTCATCACCTCCGGACAGCCATCCAGCGGAAACCTGGAATTATCTCTGCCCAGTAATAAGAGTGATAACATTGACATAGCAGTGGTTCTCAGCTGGGGGTGATTTGGCCTCCCTACGGACTTGGGAGCATTTGCCAATACCTGGAGATGTTTTTGGAGAGGAGGGATATGGGGAGGGTGCTATCTGTATCTAGTTGTGGAGTCCCGAAATGCTGCGAAACATCCCACAATACACAGGACAGTCCCCAACAAAAAAAATTCTACAGTCCAAAATGTCCATATTGTGAGATTGAAAAACCCTGCTTATGTAAGGCTTACCATGTGCTGAAACTGTTCTAAGTATATTATATATATAAAATACTTATATAATAATATATATTCTATAATAGATAATACTTATATAATATATATTATAATATAACATTTGTATATTATATATTATATTATATTTTATATGTTATATAATGTAATATACATATATTATATATGATATTATATACACATATGCACACACATATACATACATATACCTATATATGTATACATATCTATATGTCTCTCGATTTATTGAAGCCAACACTAGAAGACAGATAGTATTATCATCGCCATTTTGCAGACGAAGAAACTAAGGCTCAGAGAAATTAAGTAACTTGCCCAAATCACACAGCTAGTGAATGTTAAAATTGGACCCAGGCCAGCTGGCTCCAGAGGCTACGCCACTCATTATACAACATGACACAGCCTACTTATCCTTTGTGCCCACATCCAAGCAGCTATGGAGTCCCTCAGAGCCCATCTCTACATCCTTCAGCTTTGTTCCGGTCACCATGTCCCACTCAGGCCTGCATCCTCTCCTCGAGGGACCATGGCAATACATTCCCTTCTTCCAGCTCCATGTCCTTCTAGTTCACCTCCCTGCCGTGACCTCAAAATCCCAGATCTCACTATGCCTCTTCTTGTTGCCTGAAGCCCTTCAACATGTCCCCGTCACCTGAAAGGTAAAGCCCAAACTTCAGGATGGTATCTGAGCCCTCATTGGAATAATCACTTTGCAGGGCTTCTCCTGCCTCCCCATTGTCACGGCACCATCATGCTACACGCTGTGCTGTTACCACCTCTCAGGGTCTGCTCTGCCTGCAATTCCCACCCTCAACTCTCTTATCTGGCAAACACCTGCTGGCCTTTCAAGAATCAGTCCCAGTGTCTCCTCTTCCAGGAAGCCTTCCCAGAATGCCTCAGCCCTCCAGGTAGAACTGACCACTCCTTTCTTTGTGTCTCCACCATTAGCTTCTATACCTTTAATAAAATGCATTACTATTTTTCTTTGCTTTCAAGTCCATTCCTCAAGGACAGAAGCATTGTGTTACTTCACGTATCTCTGAAGTCTAGCCAAGGTACTGAGTAGTCACTGAGTGAGCATCAGAAGAATGAATGATAAAATATCCTATATGACTTGAATTCTTTGCAGGAGGGTCACTGTTGGCAAAGGAAATCTATGCTGTTAGACACTGCCATTCTTAGGCAGTGGGTGCAATGTAAGACACCAATCTTACATGAGGCAGAAGTCACTTTCTGCATCGCCCCAACTCAAGATCTGGTTCTATGCCCAGGACTACGTGGAGTTGCCTCCCACCACTAAGACAGTTGGCAACTCCCTGCTAGGATCTTCTTCACCAGGCTGAACATCTCCAGCTGCCTTTCCTCTTCCTAACAGGCACGGTTTTAAGATCCCTCATGGCCCTGGAGGATGCACTGAATTACTAAGCAAACCCAAATTGCAGTGGGCCTACAGAGAAGCTGGTGGCATCTGGGAAGTTTATGCAGATTCCTGAGATGATGCTGAAAGTGTACTTCAAATCAGACGTCCCAAGTTCAAGTGCCTGTGGGCTCACATGGGTCAGATCCATGAATGAAGTAAGCAGGAGGTGACGAAATAGACAGGAGGGGCTGTGGGTGGACAAGGTATGCCTGGTCTGAGCCTCACCTCCACAATTGCTGCCACACAGGAGAAATGCACAGTCTTGCCAGATCTTTGGTTTTTTCTTTTTTAAAAAAAGCTAGAAATTTGCATTTTCATACAAGCTTTTCAGATACACATAACTACTTTTTTTTTTTTTTTTTTTTTTAACATATACAACAGGGTATTTTCCAAATCAACTGCATCTGGGGGCTGGCTCTGGCTGCAGGCTGTCCATTTGTGGCCTTGGCTTTAAATAAAGAACTGCTTGAGCAACTCCTAAATTTAAGTTCTTGCATTTAGTGTTGGAAGTGTGCACAGATATATCGAGAGTTGTGGACATACAAGGGCAGAATTTAAATTTGAAATTAAGCTAAAACCTTAGGGTTAAAAATAACTTTAAGGCCTAAATCACCAAAGAGGGTGAGTGAAACAGAGAAAAACAAGGAGCCTTTCTAACCAGTGCCCAAAGCCGAGGCAAAGACTCAATTACCGGTCAGCAAATCCATCTCCAGTAATGCCTGGAACAAGCTGGGGTGTTTGTCTTTCAGCTCCTTCTCCCAGGGGAAGGCTCTGCACATCGAGGGTCTCCCATACTTGCGCTGGAGGTCCAGGTAGGAGTTGTGGAGGTGGCCTACACAGAAGAGGAAACAGAAGACATCACACCCTTTAGCAGAAGATAAGACTCACCTCCCTAAAGCCCTTCGTCCTAAGAGGAACTAGAAAGAAGAGGCCAGACTTGCCATTACTGGATGTTGGTTTGGGTCCTTTTGAGATTTGAAATTGGCTATGATGCTTTTGCCTCCAGGTCACAAATTCAGAGCCAAGTCCATGAGAAATGTGCCAAAGTTGCTGATGGCTGTTGAATAATTCTACAGAATGAGCAGCTGGCCTCTGACTGGTCCCCAGGAGGCCAATATCTAGGCCATTTTCTTGGCATTTGAGTTGAGGAGCAAAGCACAAAGACCCCCAGGGAGGCAAGGCAGTTGAAGATGGTAGGAAAATCTTCCTACTGCCACCAAACAGATGGGTGTGCATGCCTGGCCTTCCATCTCAGGGTATGTCTCCTGATAGTACATAAGTTACCCAAGTCAGTTTCTTTCCTCTTTGGGTTATTACTATTCCTATATATCTTCCCCCTCCGCTTGACAGCGTCATATTTTCCGGATGATTCAGCAGTGAGAGCAGCAGCTGGAGACCAGTATAGCCTATTCTTAAATTGAATTGCAGAAGCACTTTCTTTCCACACTCACCCGTCACCATCTCTAATCACTACATGGGACCATTTCATGTGAACCCTATTGGACCGGGGCATGTCTGAGATGCATCCTTCCCTCCACGACCTGGAATGAGAAGTTCCGCTCTGGAGATGGAGAGGCATATGGGTAGGACTGAAATACTCAATTTGCTTTTGCTGATGGCAAAGGCCCCACAGGAATTTCTCTTCCAGATGGAACATATGTGAGTAACTCTAGTGCCACCATATCAAACAGCAAGATCCGCATCACAGAGAAATGTGTAAGTGCTAGATCCAAGTTGGAACACTGGCGGACCAGACAGGACCAAGTTTTGTAACTGATAAACACCCTGTGTGAGTAAAAGGATGTCTGTGCAAATATGAGCATGCATGAAGCAGTCTATTTGAAATTCATTCCTTCTGTTAAAAATTACCGATGTCTTCGAGAATCAGTCAATTTCAAGGATTTAAAAAATAAAACCGAACTCCAAACAACAAAGTCACCGTTCAACATTTCTGAAAGCTAATATTCAGATATTAATGGCCCAAAACAAAAGTGCACTGATGGGGAAACATTTCTAATGATTAATTTATTTTCCAATTCATTTTTATTTTCTTAGGCTGGCCTTATGGATGGGAATAATGCCATGCGAGGCACAAAACACTCGCTTTCATTTGTACTTGTAAACTAGATTTTTATGGTTGGAGCTATAAGATGTTTTGGTTCTTCTTGACTGTCATTGGTCTTGGTAGAATCCAGGTAGAATGTACAATTTCACCTGTATCCACCAGTGGAGGGCTCAAGGTCACACTTGTCCCGGCTGGTATGCGAGCCAGGTCATATATGTTCAATTTTAATCCCATTATGGAGAAGCCAAACATGTGTTTATGCAAATGCACAGAGCTTAAAACAGCTCCCCTGAAGCTCAACACTTACATGCTTCTTGTCTCTCGCCCCCGCGCAGTGCTGCGGATGCATACACAGATACTATTTCTTGAACCTCAGCACACCTTTCATAATATAACTTGATTTGTTCAGCAAGTTGCTTCTCAAGGAGGGGATTAAAAATCTACAAGAAGGCAAGAAAGTCAAATGAACAACAATTGTCATCAAATGTCCATCCACCTCTAGGAAAATGTGTTCGGGTTGACTTCGTTCTCCCACTGACATGTCTAGGTGGCCTGTTTGTACACATATCATCCAGTCTGGATTTGCAAAGCAAGGCCATTGATATTAATTCAAGGACATGCCAGCTCTGACGGCTTCCCTCCAGCTTCTCTTTGTGTCCAGCTTCTTAAATGTCAGAATTTCCCAGAAACTGGGACTCTTCCCTCTTCTTTTCTCTGGCTGCACTCTGTCCCTAGAAAATCACACTCACCTCCCCCTTCAATTCCCACGAAAAGACACAAGTACTCATGATGTGCCTGCTGCATCAAAGAGCCCTCCTCCCCTCTTCTGCAGCCTCCAAGGGCTGGGTGCAAGGCCGTGGCTTCAGGACAGGCCCCCCTAGCGACTCACCCCATCTCACTTGCGGGCCGATGTACCCGTTCCTGCCTCAGCACTCCCAAACACATCTGAATTTAAGCATGTATTGTATTCTTTCATGAATTCCTTGTTTAAGATCCCAGAAGGGAGCTCCTCAGGAACAAGGGACTTAACTCCGTGTGCTTCAAAATAGAGGCTGGGACCCATTAGAGGGTCACATAGTTATTTCAGCGGGTGGTAACCTACAGAGTTTTGGTGGTGGTTTTTGTTTTTATAAAGTAGAACACAAAATATCAGCGTGCATTGAATATAGCAAGGGTATGTATTCTTAGAATAATTTTGTTTCCATTTTGTGTTTGAATATATGTATGTATATGTATACGTACTGTTCATGATATTAAGTACGTTTCTTTTTTTTTTTTTTTTTTTGAGATAGTCTTGCTCTTGTCACCCAGGCTGGAGTGCAGTGGCACAATCTTGGCTCACTGCAACCTCCGCCTTCTGGGTTCAAGTGAGCACATCCAGCTAACTTTTGTATTTTCAGTAGAGACGGGGTTTCACCATGTTGGCTGGTCTCAAACTCCTGACCTCAAGTGATCTGCCTGCCTCGGCCTTCCAAAGCGCTGGGATTACAGGTGTGAGCCACCACGCCTGGTCGATATTAAGCAGATTTCTCATTGTGGACAACCTTCGGATGAATTTTAAACCTACCCATCTTGCTTGCCTCAGCACCTAGTTCAGAGCCTGGCATACAGTAGGTTCTCAATAAGCATTTGTTGCACAAATGACTATTTCATTTTTTCCCCTTTTCACAAAGGTCTCTCACAGAGGTTGTAAGATATCACCCATGGACAGCAGGGCTCCCCATTTTTCCTGATTATGACTTTGTCTAGTGACCCCTGTTTTTCTCAGAATAAACCCCATAGGGTGAAGGGAATGAAAGAATGTTTCCCTTTCACGTATCAGGTGTGGTCCTTGATCTCCTTAACACAGCCCAGAAAACAAGTGCCCTGAAGACTCCCTCGTGGGGAAACAGCCCTCTCCTCTGACCAGTCCAGCTGCGTTGGCCCAGAGCGTTGGACAGTTCCATTCAGGGGCGGGTTTTGGATGTGGAAGGCACTGTGCAGAGGATTCGGCCCTGAACACAATGCCCTTTGCGATCCATACAACTGCTGCCAACCGACCCCAGTGTGAGCCGAAGGCCTGTGTTTCTGAAGAGAGCAGCCAATGGAACCAAGATTTTAATTTGCTATAGCATCTCTTCTGATACTTTAAATAATAGCATATAAAAGAAGCTTTACCAAATAACTAAGATTCTCTCCTTTCATTAGCTTAATCGCTGGATAGGCAACAGCCTGATGCAAATCTACTCTATAATTAAACTAGTAGTTATTAAAACAGAGGAAGTAAATGGTTTCCATTTTATGAGTACTAAATGAACCAAATGTTAACAGAAATCTATTATTGCCTTTGCTGGGGGAAAAGCCTCAATATTAATGATGTTTGATGACAGAGGCAATGCATGGTCCAGCTTGGGTAAACTTTTATTTACACTGGGCTGCACACCCTGAGGCCCATACCCCTCACCCAGGAGTACTGCAATCTTCCTGATCCCCTGGGACTCACCTGGGCGGGGTGCAGACTGCGAAGGCGATAGTACTTCAGAGGTCCAAAAAACCCTTCAATGCCAGCCACATACCTGCTCCCTCCAATAATGAAGTACCCAGCTGTGTCATTATAATGGAAATCCTCCCGGAAGCTAGAGAAGAGAATGAAGGATTAAGAGAGCTCTGTGCCGGAACTAGATGACTTAAAAGGAGTCTCTTTCCTAGACTCTCCTTGACTTAACCCAAATTGCCCCAAGCTCTTCACTCTGAGTTTTAGCAGATGAGACCAGTGTGGGGCCAGGTGGACCTGGGCTAGGATCCCAATTTTGCTGTTTACCAGCTATAAGACCTCAGCCCAGTCACTTAACCTCCTCTCCAGTGCTGTCTCCTCCTGTGTCAAATGATAGTTCTTCACTTACTGGATGGTTAAGAGGATTAAGTGAAGTATAAAGATGTCAAGCATCTAGCAGAGTGCTTGGCCCACAGTAAATACTCAATATGTACTATTGATAGTGGTGGTATTGTTTGGAATCAATGGAATTGTCTGTCTGGAATTGTTGGTTTTCATTGGAAATATTTTGCTTTAAAAGAAAATAAAAAACCTTGTTGAATGAACAGAAGGTGGCTGTGGGGGAAAGCCAAAAGCATAGACTATTAGATAAGGACTGAGGCAAAATTCAGTTAGGAGGAGGAGGCCACAGCCAGCTCAGAGGATTTGGCCGGAGATGAGAGGTGAGCATAGGTGATGAGTTAGAGGACCACGCTGTCCTGAAGGGATTGAAACATCAGGAAGGAAAGAGAGGACAAAGTGGGTTGGCATTTATAAAACGCATGAAGGTGTTCCTTGCAACATTGTTTATATTCGCCAAAGACGGGAGAACCCCTGTGTCTATCAGCCAGGACTGGCCCATCCATCCAGGAGAACCCCAGTGTCCGCCAGTGGCGACTGGCCCATCCATTCAGTGTACCTTGGACTTGAGCTTTTTCACTATGCAACTAAAAAAGGGACAAAAGAACCTGGAGAGATTGCCAAAATATAGTGTTAAATAAAAATAAATAAATAAAAGTACAGGACACAGAGCATACCTTTTATCTAAGAAAGAGGGGAACAGATTTTTTTCATATTTGCATAAAGAAACTCTGGGTGGAAGTCTATACAGGAAACCAATAGAATTATCTCCCCATGGGGTGCTGAGGGGTTGGGGTGAAGTGCATGAGGGTAGGGTTGGGAGCAAGACATTTAACTGTATTTTTACAAAGTTTTGATTTTTTAAAAAACCATGTGCATCTATTACCTATTAAGAATTTAAAATAAGGCTGGGCACGGTGGCTCATGCCTGTAATCCCAGCACTCTGGGAGGTCAAGGTGGGAGGATCACCTGAGGTCAGGAGTTCAAGACCAGCCTGGCCAACGTGGTGAAACCCATCTCTACTAAAAATATAAAAATTAGCCAGGCGTGGTGGTGTATGCCTGTAATCCCAGCTACTCAGGGGGTTAATGCAGGAGAATCACTCGAACCCGGGAGTGGAGGTTGCAGTAAGCTGAGATCACGCTACTGCACTCCAGCCTGGGCGACAACAGTGAGACTCATCTCAAAATAATAGTAATAATAATTGATAAATAAATAAAAATAACAAATAAGAATTTAAAGTAAGAATGGGAGGACAAGGTGTGATCAGAGCATACATGAACAGTGAGGGGAGTGAGGGCTAAGACAGGTATCCAGTTAGAGGTCAGGCAACAAGACGGAGCCAGGAACCACGAGGGGCAGATGGAAGCAGAAGGAAAGAAAACAAAGTGGCAGGCAGGCAGGCCGCCAGGAGCCCAGGGAGCCGAGGGAGCGAAGGGCCGGAGTGACGACATGGATGGGGACAGGGCAAGCTACCCACAGTTGGATCAGGGAAACCAGGCAACCCAGGGTTATTTCAGAACGGGGGATGGACTGTCTGTTAGCAAAGAACCCAAGCCCTAGCAGGTGCACCTGGCCAGGGAGGAGGCGTGAGATGGTGAAGCAAAGCACACAGCCTGGCAGCAACAGCCGACAGCAGCAACATCGAATGTCTAGAGATTAGCGTCGTCTAAATGCCACCAAAATGGAAAAGAAGTGCTTTAGCTCCTGATATTATTCTTTTCAGAATCTCAGTCTTGTAGGACTGTGAAGATGATGGTCTCTCCTGCCTATTTATGGAGAGGTCATAAAGTTATTATCTCTAGAGTTGTGAATTGATTCTGTTTTCCAAGATCTTGAAAAGACATGAACATTCCAACAGCCCTCATGAGACAGCACAGGGCGCTCGATGGATACAAAGCAATGCTTCTGCAGTAGGAAGCCCCCTTAACAGAGCTGCAGGTGAACGAACTCCCCAGCTTACCTGACCGTCCTCATGCAAAACCGACTGACTGATGCTCACAGCATCCGGGATGCTCACTGCCTCACTGCCTAGAGCTTACTGTCTAGAGCCTTAGTCTCCCCATTTAAAAAACGGAAATAGCAACAGTACCTGCCTGTCTGGTTGTTATGAAGATGAAATAAACTAATATGTAAGCAAAGCATTTCAAACAATGTCAGGCACAGAGCAGACACCATAACCGTTAGCAACAGTGATTATCATTTTTAACCTAATCCTCTGTTGGACTTTGGCTCCCACATTTTGAGTTGCACACTTAGCAAGAATAAGACGTGTATACTCTCAAACCAGTTAAAGTTGGCCTGGTGCAGTGGCTCATGCCTGTAATCTCAGCACTTTGGAAGGCCGAGGTGGGGGGATCACTTGAGCCCAAACCAGTTAATACCAATAGTATGTTTACTCTAATCGTACCATTTACTTAAATATGTAATTCAATAAAATATGAGTGGGGAAGAAAGAGTTGTTCTCGGCCGGGTGCGGTGGCTCACGCCTGTAATCCCAGCACTTTGGGAAGCTGAGGCGGGCGGATCACGAGATCAGGAGATCGAGACTATCCTGGCGAACACGGTGAAACCCCGTCTCTACTAAAAATACAAAAAAATTAGCCAGGCGTGATGGCGGGCGCCTGTAGTCTCAGCTACTTGGGAGGCTGAGGCAGGAGAATGGTGTGAGGTGGAGCTTGCAGTGAGCCGAGATCGCGCCACTGCACTCCAGCCTGGGCGACAGAGCGAGACTCCGTCTCAAAAAAAAGAAACTAGCTGGGCGAGGTGGCGGGCGCCTGTAGTCTCAGCTACTTGGGAGGCTGAGGCAGGAGAATGGTGTGAACCCGGGAGGCGGTGGAGCTTGCAGTGAGCCGAGATCACGCCACTGCACTCCAGCCTGGGCGACAGAGCGAGACTCCGTCCCAAAAAAAAAAAAAGAAAGAGTTGTTCTTTCTATAAAAACTAGTTGATTATTTTGGGTAGACGCAACAGAGGTTACTAAAACCTTGTAACATGTCTTGAAAAAAATTGAGAAAAATCTGGATGGCTTGTGGGCTCTGATTGTTTCTACAACTGTCTTTGTTTTCATTTGGAAGAAACAGAAATTGGGTGTTGTTTACAAGTGTGAAAAAAGCCCACAGGAAACTCTAATCTCTATATTTGTACTCAAAAGAAGGCCCTATCTAGATAGATTGGTAAATGAATATATACATAAATATGTTTTAATTGAAAAAAATGTTTAAGGGAGTTATCTGTTTTAATGGATCCTTACATTAACTGAGTTTTTCAACAAAAAACAAATTACTTGGTCCCTAGGGCACTAAACCATAATTTTTAAATTGTCATTATTGTCAAGCAGTAGGGTATCTGTCCAACTTGGTCTTCGTGTACATTGATGTCTTCGCATTTTTCTCCTGCAGAATTTTCAGTGTCTGCACAAAGATGGCAAGAGATTCCTTGTACTGTGCACTGTTTGATGGTCATCAATTTCACTGACATAAAAGCTGAGCTAGACTCTTCCAAAGCCCAAGTCAGCCCCTTTTGAAAACCTGAGACATGCTGGCAAACTATCTTTACTCTTATCTGGACGTAGGAGAGTGCCCTGGTTTATTACCGCAGAGCACCAGTAGCCTGAAAGAATCACCGACGTAGTGAAACAGGCCTCGCTCAGAATTAGGAAATAGCTCCAGCTTGAAGTTTCTGTGGTAGGAGAACTTAGAGCTTCAGATTGGCTGCCCCCATGCCCCATAGAGTAACCATCATCTTACATCATCTTACATGTTACTTCTTCAGGGCCTGGTCTAAATTTTTTTTTTTTTTTTTTTTGGAGACAGAGTCTTGCTCTGTTGCCAGGCTGGAGTGCAGTGGCGCAATCTCGGCTACTGCAACCTCTGCCTCCTGGGTTCAAGCGATTCTCCTGCCTCAGCCTCCCGAGTAGCCTGGACTACAGGTGTGCACCACCACACCCAGCTAATGTTTGTATTTTTAGTAGAGACGGGGTTTCACCATGTTGGCCAGATGGTCTCCATCTCTTGACCTCATGATCCGCCTGCTTCGGCCTCCCAAAGTGCTAGGATTACAGGCATGAGCCACCACGCCTGGCAGGCCTGGTCTAAATTCTGACCCACTTGTTCTCCTCAAGCTACCTTACCCGTTTCCTTCCTAGCGCTCACCGCAACTTGTAAATTTAAATTTATTTGTGAATTTGTTTTCTGTTTGTCTCACCAGCTTGATATTTTAGCTCCATGAAGGCAGGGTCTGTATTCTTTGTGTTCATCATTTTATTCCCAGAGTTGAGTGCTGTGTCTGGCATGTGACAGGTGTTCAGTGAACAGGTGTTGAATGAGTGAATGAATTTAACACTATAGAGGCCTGAAGCTGTCACCTGTCATGGAGTATTATTGGCAGCCTTTCATTTATGCGTTGCACTGCCATCCCAAGCACTTAATTCCCGATCTTCTCACACTATCTTTGTAGGACAACCATCATTATGTTTACATTACAGGAACAAATAAAAAGGAGGGGTAAGAGCCTTGCTTGGGAACACCTATAACCAGTAAACTGGAAATATCTGATGTTTAGTTCACTGGCTTGGCCCACTCTGAAAATGGGGTTCCTGGCAGGAATGAGATTCCAAATGCTTGACCACAGGAACCCTCGGGGGACTCTGGACAGCTCCGTCTGGGCCTAGCTTTACCTCTGCTTATTTCTCTGACGGGGAGGTCTCAGGAGTACAGGCAGGGCAGCTGGGGTGGTGGGGAGGGGCACTCCTGGGTCTGAGTACCACTAGCTTTTTTGGTTTGTTTTGGGTTTTTTGTTTTGTTTTGTTGTTGTTTTGTTTGTTTTGTGGCAGGGTCTCACTCTGTTGCCCAGGCTGGAGTGCAGTGGCACAATCTTGGCTCTCTACAACCTTCACCTCAGCCTCCCGAGTAGCTGGGATTAGCCCACCACCACGCCTGGCTAATTTTTGTATTTTTAGTAGAGTCGGGGTTTCACCATGTTGCCCAGCCTGGTCTCAAACTCCTGGACTTAAGTGATCTGCCTGCCTCAGCCTCCCAAAGTGCTGGGATTACAGGCGTGAGCCACTGTGCCAGGCCGGAGTACTGCCAGTTTTACTAAGAAATTGCTTCAATGCTTCAATTGGGATGTAGAGTTGGTGTGTACCCCAAAATCAGTCTTGATCCCTTGATTCTTCTATGTCTATGTTTATTATGTCTTTACTCAAAATTTTAATATTTTGTTCATCATAGATTATCTGCATTCATTTTGATTTTTAAAAATATCATATTAATATGTTATTTATCATGATTACAGTTGAGTTAAATTGTGTGCCCCCTCCTCCCACCAAATTCATATGTCAAAGTCCAAATCTCCAGCACCTCAGATTGTGACCTTATTTGGAAATAGGGTCATCGCAGACGTAAGTAGTTAAATTGAGATGACACTGGAGTAGGGTGAGTCCCTAACCCGATATGACTGACATCTTTATAAAAAAGGGAAATTTGGACACAGACACACCCATGGGGAGGATGCCATGTGAAGACTGAAATTGTGCTGCCATGAGCCAAGGAGCTACCAGAAGCCAGGAGAGACCGGGAGCAAATCTGTCCCTCGCACCTTCACAGGGAGCACGGCCCTGCCAGCCCTACGATCCCGGACCTCCGCCCTCTAAAACTGAGATAATACATTGTTGTTGTTTAAGCCACTTTGTTTTGGCACTTGGTTCTGGCAGCCCATAAACGAATGCAATCCCTGAGCTTTCTGGCACCTCCTTAAGTTTTAGGCTCACTTGCCTCACCCCAGTCCCAGCCCTGGATCATTCTGTGGCCACTCTGTCTCCTATTCACTCATATAAGCCTCTAGATCTCTAGGATTGAAAAGGAAAGGAAACGAAAAGGGACTTATGAAATTCAACCAGTTGTCGAAAATGTCCTGGAGCTGGACGTGGGTTTCAGGGGAGAGAGGGGAAGCTCTTATTTTAGACTTCATGTCCTGAAACCAAACCTTTAATTTCTGGCCAGAGCCCACTTCACAGAACATGGAGATCTGATCTCCAAAGCAGACTCAGGTCATCTGTTTCTCCAAAGACAGCTCCCAGGCTTCGCTGTCCTTGAACTTTTCGGAGAAGATCCCCCAGCCACCAGTTATATAACAACACTCCTATGTGTTGAATGCCTTCTGGCTGATCCGAATCTACCTCGGTGCTCTTGAAGACACGTGCTTTCTCCCTAGGCCTCAGCTGCTGTGTTTCAATGCAGCCCTTAAGCCACCCGCACCCTCTCTTTGCAGGCTAATAACCCTTCTTTAGCCTTTCTATGAAACTCTAATCCTTTAATCCAGCCATGTAAATAAGAATTGTTCTATGCACCCAGAGCCTAAAAGAAATCAGTCGGACTTAAATGAAAACAGGAATTTTTGTTTTAATTTTTTTTCAGTGTTTTTTTTTGTTTGTTTTGTTTTGTTTTTTTTTTGTTTTTTAATGCAGATTCTGATTTAGAAGCTCTGGAGCAAAGTCCAAGATTCTGCATTTCTTTTCTTATCTTTTCTTTTCTTTTTTTTTTTTTTTGTTAAGACAGAGTATGACTCTGTCACCTAGGCTGGAGTGCCATGGTGGGATCTTGGCTCACTGCAACTTCCACCTCTCAGGTTCAAGCAATTCTCGTGCCTCAGCCTTAAGTAGCTGGGATTACAGATGCACACCACCATGACCGGCGACTTTTTAAATTTTTAGTAGAGATGGGAATTTCACTATGTTGGCCAGGCTGGTCTTGAACTCCTTGCCTCATGTGATTCACCCACCTCGGCCTCCCGAAGTGCTGGGATTACAGGTGTGAACCGCCTGTAAAATGCCCGGCCAGGCCAGGAGGTTTTTTTTTTTTTTTAGTAGCATATATGGCCCTCTGTTTCTGTCTCTGCCCCTCTTTGCTTCCCTTTCTTTAATAATCAGAATCCAAGAGAATCTGGGTTGTGTGGGCCCCTGCGTATCCCCAGCCTGTGTGGAGAGGCAGCATTCTGTCTGCTGCGGTGTAATAACAGACTCAAGGAATAAACCACTCCTCATCCCAGACAAAGTGCCTAAAAGTCCTGATACATTTTTTAAAATTATACATTCAAAATTGGTAATTTTTATTTCTGAGCTTTATGCTTATTTTTTATTTTAAGATGGAGTCTTGCTCTGTCTCCAGGCTGGAATGCAGTGGCGCCATCTCGGCTCACTGCAACCTCTGCTTCCCAGGTTCAAGCCATTCTTGTGCCTCAGCCCCCCGCGTAGCTGGGGTTACAGGCATGTGCCACCATGCTCAGCTAATTTTTGTATTTTTAGTAGAGACAGAGTTTCGTCCTGTTGCCCAGGCTGGTCTCAAACTCGTAGCCTCAAGTGATCCACCTGCCTTGGCCTCCCAAAGTGCTGGGATTACAGGCATGAGCCAACACCCCTGGCCTACACTTGCTCTTAAGCCTTCAATTTCAGATGTTCTTCAACATACAATGGGGTTACATCCTAATAAACTCATTGTAAGTTGAAAGTATCATTAGTATGAAATGCATTTATTACCCTGATAAACCCATTGTAAAGTCAAAAAATTGCAAATCAAATCATCATTGGGTCAGGCACCACCTATATACATATATTATCTACTTATGGCAAGGTATCCTGAATTCCTAATGAAGGTTGCCCCATGGTTCTGACACTATAAAATCCACATATGTGGATGTGGAAGTAAATTAAAAAATTATGAAACACAAGCAAGAAACTCAATTCTTAGCTTCTGTAACTCTTGTAGAGAATGGTTATATAAAGATGAAAAGTGACACCAATATCAATAGTTGCATACATTTCAAATCCAGATTATAAACATAAATATGAAGACTGTCTGCTTTTATGTCTTATGTGAGGCCAAAGTTACCAACCATTCTCAATAAGCAACATTAATACTTTGATTTATTTTTCAGAATCCTTCATAGAAGATAATTTTCAAAGAAAAAGAATTATAAAGTGCCATGAAAGGAAGAATTTACAACGAGATCTGGAGAGAGGACTAGTTTTTCTTGCTTAGAAAAAAAGGTTGTGGGGGAAACAGAAAGAGTTTGTGCATGGTAGGAAAAAAAGTACAAAGACTAGCTACAGGGCAGAGAATAATCCATGCTTGGAAAAGCTGAGTGAGGAGATGCGGAATAACGTCAGGGCTGAGGGCTAAAGTATGAAGATTCCTTAACCCGCATGCAGGCAAATGTTGAATAAAAAGAAAAATGGCACTTACCTAATGGTCTGATTGTGGTAGCTTTTCAAATCCTGTCCAATGCTAGTGGTTACTACTATCTATGATGGGAGAGATACACAAGAATCAGTTATGCCTCATCACCCTACATTACCTATACAGTCCTTGGTGTAAATTACTCATAATATGCGTTGAAGAGTCTTTTACCTGATGAGTTTCTGCAAAAATAAAATTAACAGTTTACTAGCCCTGTGCATATTTTAAGATTTCATACATTTAACTTCCCCAAATGTGACTTGATGTGGTTAAAAATATCTACAATGCAGTTTCCACCAAGTTTCTGATACTTCCAAACTCCAAGCCAAAGGCTCATTTGATGTATTTGTCCTTAAAAGCTTGTTGTGTAGAAAGACAAGGAAATATGTATGATACTACAAGAAGTGTTTAAAATCTTGCTCTGATTCCGTGAGAGCCTTAGGGGGAAAACAAGATTGGTGTTGTATGTTCTTCACGCACTGCTGTTCCCACCTCCCTTTCCCTAAGCACTTGGAATCATCATTCTCATTTTAACAGGGACACTATTTTTTGTCATGAATGCTGTTAGCTGTCTCATATGGGCTCCTCTCATGTCTTGGACTCCAACATAAGCCTCTGGACTCAAGGGGCCACTTACACTCTGCTAGTGCCACCACAGAGTAAGTGCTAGGGTGCGTCTCAAAGACATGGCTACAACACTTGGTATATGAAAGACAAACTAACCCACCAGAAACCAACCCAGTTCAGGCATACAACATGTTGGTACAGAAAAGAAAATGACTCACGCCACTTGTTGGCCTAAACCAACCGTTTAAGTCATTTATACATTCAGTCAAGGCAGACTATGGTAGTCCTACCACAGAGGTGGATTTTGGGTGGGAAGCATTATGTGTTGTTTGGGACCTATGTATATTAGACCAGATAGAATAGAAAGAAGAAGGACAAATGGGTTAAAGTCTACACACACCAAAAAAAATTTTTTGCCCCCACTTATCTGGTCTTTCTCTCCTGCTTTACTCAACTATGTACTCCACCACTAAATTTATCTCCTTCATTAAAGGACTACTTTTAATCTTCTGCTCAAAAATCTTCTATGGTGCCTTGCAAGTTGATGTCTAAATTCCCTGATATCCAAGATTCTCCACATTCTACTCATAAAGACATATTTTTTTCCCTTCTATTAGCTTTCTATAGTCTACAAATTTCTACTGTAGTCAAACTGGTTTGTCTGCTAACCTCCAATAAAATGCTGAAATACCCTCTTCTCCCTTCTCCATCTAAATCCTGTCCAAACAGAGAAATCTTCTCGTGACACCTTCCCTAAGCATCCCAGCATAAACTGTCATCTCCCTTCTAGGAATCAATACAAATCATCTGGCAATTAATTATTTTTAAATTATTATTATTATTATCGAGACAGAGTCTCACTCTGTTACCCAGGCTGGAGTGCACTGGCGCCATCTTGGCTCACTGCAACCTCCGCCTCCCAGGTTCAAACAAGTCTCCTACCTCAGCCTCCCGAGTAGGTGGGATTATAGGCATGCACACCACGCCCAGTTACTTTTTGTATTTTTACTAGAGACAGGATTTCACCATGTTGGCCAGGCTGGTCTCCTGACGTCAGGTGACCCACCCACATCGGCCTCCCAAAGTGCTGGGATTACAGGCGTGAGCCACCGCAACCAGCTATCATCTTGCAATTAAGCTCACTTTATAACAGTCCTTTACCTCCTTAATGTTACTTCCATAAATAGTCTACAAGCAACTCGAGCATAGTGTCTTGCATACAGCAGGTGCAAAATATGATCGGTGAATCTGCTCTGATGATTTGATACTTGTCTCAGGGACAACGGCACTGAGCTGACCTTCTCCATAGGAGAAAGCAGCAACCAGGCTATTATGGCCACCATAATTCTCACGTAGCTAGGAAGCTAAAATGTGGACCACCGCTATGTCACCGAACATTTGTAAGTAAACAAACACACATACCAAGAATCCCAGCTCACATTTTACAGACTCTTCTCAGGAAAGCAGCAAGGACTGACCTGATTTCTTTTCTCTTACAGAAAAAAAAGGAAATGTGATCAACCTAAACACCAAGGGAAGACTGTGCATCATCTCATCCACAAGACAAACAAAATGCCTCTTCCACTTTTGTTACAGGAAAATCACAGATCGATAGGAAAAGCTGATGAGAAAACAAAGCAACCAGAAAAAGGTGGCAAACTGGCACTGCGTATATTGAGAAATAGAACTGTCTTCAATTAGAACAAGAGATTTGCCGTCATCCATAAAATTCATGTTATGAGAGTTTGAAGCAGTTACGTACAATGCTTTATACTAAAAAGTAGATAAAGACACTGCATCCCACCTGAATTATCACTTATGTGTGTTGGTTATTATGATCCGTTTAATGCCAAACATAAGCAATTGCTTCACTTGCCAAAAGCAGTCAAATCATTTCTTGGCTGAACTAACCAATCCATTTCCTTAAAAAAAATGTTGTAGATCTGATAACACTATATAAACACGGCCAATTATTGTTTTAACATTTATCTTCACAAAGCCTATCTCCCCAGGAGAAAAGGACTGAATTGCTCAGATCACTAAGGCTATAGAACTGCCTGTATGCTTTATTCATTCACCCTACAGTCAAAAGCAGCACTCTAAAAGTTAATTAAATGGGATGGGATTCTTATGATTTAAACTTCCATCTATAAAAGTTTGATTTAGCAAGTGTGTGGTTGTAAAGAGTCTACCATTTACCACAAATTTGCTTTTGCAGACTTGGTTGCTCCTCGGCTTTATGGCAATGCTTAACTTTAAGCGAAAATGCTCATATGGCGTGTGATGAAGCATGCATACAGATACCTGGCCTCCGTTAAAAGAGATATCCAGTCGAAACCACTCCTTCAAAGGTACGATGAATTTAGTTTTTACAGCAAGGTCTTCCCCTTTGACAAGATGCATCTGAATATGCAAGTAGCCTAAAAGGAAAATTCGAGCATATGAAAATGACCAAAAAATATCTAAGAGTGAATGAAGTAGCTAGGCCTTTTCAACAACTGTCCTAAGAAACTACAAGACTCCCCCAAATCAAAGCAAAACCCAAACGCTCATTTATAAATGCATTTCTTTGTAAATAAGACATTGGGTTTAAGCTTCCGGGAAAATCAGTTAAATTTGCAGCCCACATTTGGAAGCCATTGCTCTTGCTGGGCTGCCACGTTGACAGTATCTTCCTTATTCTAGACAGACATATCTGTCACTAGGCAGAGCTTCAAAAAATTACAATATTGTTTTAAAGGTTCTGTTTTATACTCACCCTCTTCCGTAAGAAATACAGAAGGTGTGCCGTACATCTCATTAGAGTCAACAAAGTACAGAATCCCACAGAGGTTGGCCTTGCAATAATGGAGTAAATAAAGCCACAATGAAACAGTAAACCTATAAGAGTGAGGGGGAAAAAAATTCTGCAGATTGATATCATCCAAGAACAGGTAATTATGGTTAACAATGACCAAGTAAATTGCTTTCTTTCCAATGAAGGGATGAATTTGCCTTCGCGTTCATCATGGGAGATCAGCTTGCAAAGCTTGATTTTTGAAACAAAGGAGGTAGTTATAGTAACTGCAAAAGAGAGGAGTTAAGCTTCATTGTACAGAACTAGCAGACTTTCTACCTTGCACCAAAAACTCTGTTTCTGTGCCTCTTTGAGAATCTCACATGCCTCCTATTTGAATTCTTGATTAAGGCTTACAAAGTCAGACATAGATTTTAAAAATCTGGATTTTAACAAGAGGTGATTTGATAAGAAGCTATTTTAATTTCTATGATTAAAAGAAAAAACATAATTAGAGCCTTTTAAGCAATTTTGTTCCTTTCACGGATAAAAGCCATAAGGTAGAAAAATGTAATCATCTACAAATGGCATCACTACGAGATAACAGGGACACATATATGCTATTTTCATGCTCAGATTACATTATTCAGTATCACGGTCCTGGCTGGCCAATACAGAACAATTAATCTAATTATCCCATTCCTGGACTGGGGCTATTTTAGTCAAAAAAAATATTGTACATCTGTGACTTGTGGAGTGAGGATAAAATAACAGTAGCTAACTTAACTAGGACACATTTAGCCAAGATATGTGATCCATCAATCAGTCAGAAAAGACTTGCTGAACATCCCTTGATACCGCACACAGTGCTACTGACCAGTAGTTCAAAGACGAGGAAGTGGGAATGATTGCATTTTGTATGTGAAACATGGATCGAGGTCAAAATGAATGCATTGATTTCTCTTCATTTACCCCAGTAACCAATTTACAGTTTGGGTTAAAGTGACAGTGACCCCAGGTTCTTTGCAGATACACACAAAGAATTCCTTTCTGGTCTTTATAATCTGGCCTCAAAATCAGTGGTATGATATGCAAACAGATGGTGCCACACAGCTCCCTCCTGACCCCACCCAGCTGAGCCAGCTCATGAAGGTAAGTTATTACAAGGAAGCTTAGCAAGAACATACGCTCGGTAAAGTGACTCAAGATCTTTCTACAGCCAGCAGCATGGGAAGAATTAAATCACTCTGCTAAATCCATCTGGTCTGAGGTGAACCAGGAACCATTTTCAGCATCTTCGATTCAGCAGTAGGAAAAAAAAAAAAAAAAAAAAAAAACATATATCTGGGTCTTGCTGAAATCAATGGAGGAGATCAGAAGTTGTGAGATTTCAAACAGCTCGTCCAATCTCCCACGACAGAAAGGCAAAGCCAAGGCTGCAATCTGTGCTGGCTTTGGCTGGCTGCACCTGAGACCTTGCAGGGCCTCAGGCTTCAACACCTTGCTGTCTACTCATGTCATGGAAGGAGGCTAAGGCAAATCGAGGATTGTTAAATGCAAGGATAATTCAAGACTCATTTGAGGTTTTCAGGTCCACCAATTCTGTCTAAGCCACGGAGATCTCAACATTTTTGCAAAACACCTTACCATGGTGTGTCCTCCTAAGGAGTTCTTCCACTAGCCTGCCCTCGTCCTCAAATAAAACAAGCACCTCCCAACCAGCTCCCTTCTACTACCCATCCTTACACTGGGTAATCCATCCGCTGGCGTCGAGTGGCCTCCAGCTCTCGGTTTTGAAACCTCGGGAACTTCTTGACAATGCCTGTGTTTTCTCCACTGGAGGCATAAGGAAAGCCAAGCAGGGCAACCACATCTGCAAACAGCAAAACGGCTCCCTTTCAATTATATCCAGAAAAACATTCCTTCCCAAATCGCATTCATCCTGAAAGCCTCTGCTGAGCTCCAATCAAACATTTAAGTGAGATACCCTAAAAATACCAGCAAACATCTGTTGAATATACGCCAAGCACCATGCTAAGCACTTTACAGAGACCATGTCAATTACTGTTCATAACAACTCCGTGAAGTAGATTCTATTATTAGTTCCATTCTGCAGACGAAAAGCCCGAGGCTAAGTTCACAAAGTTAATAAGTGATAGAACCACAATTCAGGTTCTGAACTCAGGCTTCTGTGTTCATAACCATTTCACATCCTGCCCTCTGAATGCTAAGAAAAGCATCTGAATTTGTGTTATAGCAGTAAGTTAACACTTTCGTAGTTCTCACTATGGTCCTGACATTTCTGTAAACATGCTACATAAATTTGTCCATTTAATTTTCATTATTATCCCCAGTCTACAGATGAGAAAACAGAGGCGTGGTTGCCAAAATAGTAACTAATATTTAGTGTACACCGGCAATATGCTAAGCACGATTCAGGGATAATCTCACTTCATTTCACAACAAACTATGAAATAGGTTCTTTTATTATCCCCATTTAACAGATTAAAAACTGAGCATCAGAGAGGGTTAAATAAGAGATGGAGCTGGCATTCAAACTCAAGCTCTTTGGTTTCAGAATCCATACTCTTAAAATTGCAGTTTTTTTTCTTCTGTGCAAACTTTTCGCAGTAAATTCAACATACTACCCTACATAAAAATTACTAACCAGATACCTTAACATTAGAAGGTCTTCCATTTTATTTCACAAACACAAAAGAATTCTTCTCTATAACCCAAAAACCATAGGGATGTTCATAACAAATCTTAAAGGGAGAACTGAGTTATTTCATCTATATTTAATACCTACCGCTTTCAACAAGGATAAGTATGAATTTTTGGTTTTCCATATTCTCCCCAATTGAAGAAAAGAGAATCCACTTAACTCAACCTAGGTATAAGAATACTTTTCTTGGCTGGGCATGGTGCCTCACACCTGTAATTTCAGCACTTTGGGAGGCCAAGGTGGGTGGATCACTTGAGGTCAGGAGTTCGAGACCAGTCTGGTCAACATGGTGAAACCCTATCTCTACTAAAAATACAAAAAAAATTAGCAGGCCATGGGAGTGTGTGCCTGTAATCCCAGCTACTCGGGAGGCTGAGGCAAGAGAATTGCTTGAAGCCGGAAGGCGGAGGTTGTCGTGAGCTGAGACGGCACCACTGCATTCCAAACTGGGCGACAGAGCAAGACTCCGTCTCAAAAAAAAAAAAAAAAAGAGAGATACTTTTCTTCTGCTTAAAATGCTCCTTAGTTTAGACATTCATGATTAAATGGTGGAAACAGCCTATTTTCCTGCGTTTCTTGGAGACAGAAGAGTTGATTTACGGGCAATTCACCAAATACCAATATTGGCACAAATTTTGGAGGCTTCAGCCTAGGATGCTGGACATCGCAGCTCTCATTTCCCAAAGGAAATAAAAAGTTTTATTATATAGAGAGGTATCTCTGGTTTACAACAATTTGGAAATCGCAAGAGCAGTTTTTAGAATCTCAGGCCCTTATGTATACATTTAATAGGATTAAATAAGCCAATTTCTCCCCAGTAGTCACAAATCTACATGCTTTGTTACAGGTAGAGATGCATTTGGAAATCCAAAAGAGTGGAGTTATCAGTTTCAACAGAAGCACTTAAAACCTTTGTTTTTTCAATATGAGCTCAATTTGGGCCAACTGGACTTGCTGGTCTATTATGGGGGTGGTGAGAGGGGTGAGAAATGGAAGTACTGCAAAGGTTTTCTTTGGAATCTGAAGGAAAAATTCACCAAGGAAGTTGACATCAGCTCAACTTTGGTTTGGCTTCCACTATGTTGAGTGGAGCAGAAGAGACCAGATGGCCACGTTAGACCCTTAGGAAGCCTTCTGCTGGTGATGGCTGTTGAGTGATCTAGTGTGCAGTGGAAACATTTGTCAAAACAAATGGGATTCAGTTCTGCCCAACCTGACTCCAATATAAAGAAGCTTCATAAAGGAGGTTTCTCAAGTGGAAAGAGTTAAAAGTGAATGACAATGAGCTCTCCCCTGTCCAAAGACCAAAATAAAGCAGGTCAAATGGGAGAACTGGCTGCAATAGATTATGAAGGAAAAAGTTCAGACCCAAAGATCTAAAATAATTTTACAAGAACACACACTATTTGTACCCAACAAAACCAAAGTAATGGTAGTTTTCTTTCAAATCTGTAGCTTCACTACATGTATAATTTGGGGTCCTAGGCAGTTTGCCCTCAGTATGATACTGTCTTTCAATTACAATTAGAAGTAATGAACAAGAATGAATTTTGGAGCCGGAGAAGACTTTAAAATTCATCTGAATAACATAAAGGATATGTTATTTATCCCAGGATAACATATAGGTCTATTGTCTAATAACTGATTATGGCTGCATGCAATGCTATAATTGACTAGTGATGTCTTGTCATGGGCAGTGGAATGCGGAGAAACAGTACCAGTGCCATCCACCACTAAATAATTAACAGGTAGGAAAACTTAGGTCCAAAGAAGTTTACTGCTTGCCTCTAGAATGTACTCATTAAAGCAGGGGCCTTACTTATTCACTATTCCATCCCCAGAGCCTAGAACAGTGTGCAGTACTTGATAAAGACCCCATAAATATTTGATGAATGAATGAATATAGGTGTGGCCAGGTCAGGATTTGAACCTGTCTCCCTTCCTCCTAGTACTGTTCACAGTTCTATAATGTGCATCACACTGCGTAAGCCAAATAATGACCTTTCTTCTTTCAAATCCTTTCCCCAAATTCATTTCTTTAGCTTATTTTGCATGAAGAGCTGAGGTTAAACAAACAAACAAAAAAAGACATAATTGAGACATAAATGTAGAATGCCAGGAAAACAGTTGATGTTAGGAACACTTTGCTGTTTTGCTTGTATTATTGCCTCAAATTTTAGAGCAAGAAGAGGCAACAGATATTATATGGCGCAAACCCCTTCATTTGGAGACATGAAAAGTACTGAGTGTCTTATTGAAGATTTCATAGCTGGTAAGAAGCCCTGATATGACTCCAACCTGGCTTTCCCACTGCAAACCAATGGGCTTTTCTTCTCAAAAGTCCTCCCAGAGAGAACCTCGGCTGATATTCAGTAGGTGTGCCCCTGTGCGGATATACTGGTTGCTCAAACACTGAAATATTTCTATTGTGGTTTGATACTTGATGTCACCTGGAACCTCCAAGGACCCACCACCCACCCTGGCCCCTTCTTCAAGTTAGAGCCTGGCCCAGCAGCAGCCTCTGGAGCCAGCTTCAGCACTAAGGCTAGCACCCACTGGGGTTCACCAAGGCCCCCCACCCTCACTGATTGTTAATACTTTAAATCTCATCCTCGGGTCAGGTGAGGTTAAGGGACGACTATGTAGCCCATTCCCTAATTTAGCTGAGTGATCAGAACCCTGATACGGATTCCTTGCTCGGGAAAAGGTAACACTTCCATGCAACAAAACCCCACTCCAGAGGTGCTTCAAACACACAGCAATGAAGCCACTGAGATCATCAGTCCACCCTTGGAGAAGGTGAAGATGGTCTCAATGCAAGGAATGACAATGACTACCAGTCTGTAAGCAGAATCTGCGGGGAAAGAAGCAAAGACTTCTCAACCTGGAGAAATAAAGCCAAAGCACAGGCAGCTCAGTAACGCTTTCCAAACACAAGACATTCAAAAGCCAGTGGCCAATAAGGTGTTTAATTTTCTTTAAAGCCAAAGCCTGAGAATAAAAACTCAATTTTCTAGCAGATATGATTTAGGTCAGAACTTCCTCCAGAAAGGACACCAGGCAGTGAGGCAGGTTCCTGAGGAAGTCTGTGGAACATTTGATGACAGGAATCTTAAGAATAAAACCAGTTCTACTCCTAGTAATTTATCCTCCAAACATGCTTATAAATGTGCACAAAGATACATGTACAAGGGTGTTCAGTGAAGCCTTGTGGCTAAAAGCAACAGCATGACCGTCAGCAAAAGACGGGTTAAATAAATTATGGTCTGTCAGGCGATGCAATGCTAAGGAGCTGCTGAAAAGAATGAGGTCGGCAGCATGTCCTGGTACAGAAAAATCTACTGTATTGTTAATGAGCACAGGTCCGTTTCTAGAATCCTCTCATTTGTGCAGGAAGAGAACGGGACACAACTTAACACTTGTATGTGCAGAGAACATTTCTAGAAGGAGACACAAGAAACTGTTGCTAATGAATTTACTTCTGGGAAAAGGACCAGAAGATTCAAGGGGGAGGGGTGTGGAAACTTACTAGTTCCCCTAAACTGTTTCACACTATTTAAATTTTTTTTATTGTTACCGTGTACACGTATTACTTTTTTGTCGACGAAAGAAGAGAACAAAAGCTCTGAGCACTTCCGGGCAGGCAGATAGAAGGAGCCAGCTACATCCCAAGGCCTCCCCACCCTCGGCCTCCGAGGCTGCCCAATCCGCTTCAAAGACACAAAGTCCAGTGGGTGAAGAAAACAGGATGATTCACATCGATAAAAATTCAACTTTAAAAAAAGTATTCTTTCTAATTTAGAACCTGGGTTAGGACTGTATTAGCATATTTCAGAGAGGCGGCATAGCAAAGTCAAAAGAATCAGGAAGTCTGGACTCCAGTTAAACAAACTCCCTGAGCCTCGGTTTTCCTCTTTGTTAAAGAAAGGTTCAGAATAACACTATTTTTCCCACTGAACTATTATGAGGATTAAATGAGACAATGTGCATGAAACAAGTGTTTTGAAAATCATAAAGGGGAATGCAGATGCTAGGCATTAATTAGTATTATTACTGAAAAATTCAGACTACCATGATTAACTGGAAAAAAAAGGAATTAGGTCTTTTTTTTTAAATGCCAAATATATAGTTTATAACTACTAAAAGTACTATCATGACATTGACAAGAATAGTCCTGCTGTATAAACCATTTTTTCCACAAAGACAAGTCAAGGCTGGTTCCAACACTTGACTTAACTTTCAATCATTTTGTTGTAATGAAATTTTGTTATAAAAAAAAATCATACTTCCAGTCCATTGGATCTGAAGATGAGAATGCATTTTTAGTGAAAGGAAAAGAGAGTGGAGAAGAAAAAAACTACCATGTTGCCCCAGAGTTTCTTATTTAAGAGGGAAGATCAGAGAAATGTTCATAAAGCTAGACATTAGGGCACTTAAGAACCTTTCAAGAGGGTTCCTAACCTGCTTATCTAGTCTTACTTCTTGAATTGTCCATCTCACACCTGAGATTGTGTCTTGGAAAATAAACTACAGCAAGCATGCTGCTAGTCCACATTTCCACTCCATGGCAGACAGTAACTGATGGACATGGCACTCTTTCTCAGTAAGTGCAGGCTCATCCTCAGAATCCTACCCAACACCATGTTCTAGGCAGCCACCCCCAAGCAACACAAGCTAGCCTGTGAGATGAAGCCTTATTGCCATCTTTCCTGTCAAAGAACGAAGGCTTGTCACCATTTCTCCATCAGGAATTTTCTTCTTTGTGTGCCATAGCTTATGCCTTCCCCTCTGCCTGAAAGCTGAATGGCCTTCCCTTCATTGCTTTTTTTTTTCTCTTCTTTTTTTTTTCTTTTTTTTTTTTGAGACAGAGTCTTGCTCTGTTGCCCAGGCTGGAGAGCAGTGGCACCGTTTTGGCTCACTGCAGCCTCCACCTCCCGAATTCAAGCAATTCTCCCACCTCAGCCCCCCGAGTAGCTGGGACCACAGATGCACGCCACCACGCCTGGCTAATTTTTTGTATTTTTAGTAAAGATGGAATTTCACCATGTTGGCTATGCTGGTCTCTAACTCCTGGCCTCAAGTCATCTGCCTGCCTCAGCCTCCCAAAGTGCTGGGATTATAGGCGTGAGCCACTGCGCCCGGCCCCTCCTTTATGAGCCATGAAAACTCTACTCATCCTTCAAGTCTCTGTCAAAATGTCACCTCCTCTGTGAAGAAGCCACACAAAGTGCTTAACACATACAGGTTGCTCAGGAACTGTTCTTCAGTGAATGAATGACTTAAAATAAATACATAGCTTCATGACATCACCTGATAGTTTAGCCTAATGAATTAAGTGTGGGATTTGGGAACCAAACTACCCAGGTTCAAACTCCAGCATCTTCATTAATAGCTGTGCAAACTTAGACAAGCTACTCTATCTCTCTGAGTCAGTTTTCTGTTTTCCCCTTGGTAAATATCCCAGTGGAATATTGGGCAAATTAAATTAAATAACAATGGGCCAGATGCTGTAGTTCACCCAGCACTTTGTAATCCCAGCACTTTGGGGGCCGATGCAGGCAGATCACTTGAGCACAGGAGTTTGAGACCAGTCTGGCCAACATAGCGAAACACTGTCTCTACTGAAAATACAAAAATTAGCTGGGCATGGTGGCACACATCTGTAACACCAACTACTCAGGAGGTTGAGGCAAGAGAATCGCATGAACCCGGGAGGCAGAGGTTGCAGTGAGCTGAGATCGCGCCACTGCACTCCAGCCTGGATGACAGAGCAAGACCCTGTCTCAAAAAAAAAAAAAAAGAAAAAAAATTAGATAACCAGGTAAACCACATAAAGCACTTTGACAGTGCCTGGCACATAGCAAATGCTCAGTAGCAGTAACTGACTGTAACTATTGGTAGCCACGTTAAAGAGAGTAGCTTTGTCCTCTTCTTTGAGCCTTCACACTCAGTAAAGAAATTGATCCATAATAGGTGCTCAATCTTGGTTTAACTGAATGAATCATGATACATGTCATAGGAGCAGTACCAATAGAGCATTCTAATGGCCAGCAGTTAGGAAGTTAATTTCTGGTTGTGGAAATTAAAAAAAAACTCAACAAAACTTCGGGGTGGGGGCTAGAAAAGTGTTAGAAATTTGAGCCAGTTGTTGAAATAGGGGCATGATTTTGCCAAGCAGGCATGGAAAGTGGCAGTGGGGGGAGGTGTTGCTTCGTGGGCTGGGGGAGTCGGGGTGGAACAGGAGCTATTCTAGGGGAAAGAAACTGCTTTAGCAAAGACATAGGGGTGGGGAATCAAAGACTTAAACCACAAAGGGGAAGCTGAGCTTACCTGTGGCTGCAAAGGAGAATCCCTGAACAGGAGAAGCCTGCAGACTTAACTAGCACAGCCCCGGTGGGTTTGTCTGGGAAGCTGTGGAGTGTGTGCAGTGGCCCTAGGGAAGGAGCACAGCCACCCCCAGCCCCACACACTCCCTCTTGTGGCAACACAGCCCTGCAAGGGTATCAGTGTGTGACGTTCACAAACTGTCCTTCCCCCTTGGCTAAGAGCATTCATTCAATCAACAAATAGTCATGAGTGCAGGGCTCTATGCTCACATCAGAACAAAGCAAACAAGTCCCCCGGCCTCGTGGAGCTTGTGCTCCGGTGTGGACCAGGCAATAGGCACATAGGCAGCTAAAGATATTCACTGAAACCATCCAGTGGTGATCAGGCTAGGAAGGAAAATGAAGGTGGACAATGACAGGCAGGGCGGTGGGGGTGCGCCTGCTGTCTTAGATAAGGTGGCTGGGGGAGCCATCTTGAGGAGATGGCAGTGGAGCAGAAGGGTGAGTGAGGTAAGGAAGTGGCCATGTGGTGATCTGGGAGAAGAGCATCTTAGGTGGAGGGAGCAGTCACACACATGTCCCAAAGTAAGAATGAACTCGGTATGCTCCAGGAGAAGCAAGGAGGCCTCCTGTTGCTGGAAGCAGTCAGGAAGGGTGTGCATGGTGGGACACGAGGCTGCAAGGGGACAGGGACAGAGTCCCACAGAGTAAGGGGCATGGATTGATCTTAACTGGGATCAGTGGGCAATGGGAGGAACTGGGGGGTTTAATCAGGGAGTGATGCGATCAGCTTTCACTGGCTGCTGGTAGGGGATCAAGAGGGTATGATGGGCAAAACTGGGGGGCCACATGCAGGCAGTGCCAGGAGTCCAGACAGGAGGATGACGGCTTAGACCAGGACGATGGCACTCCATGTGGTGAGAAATGCAAGAAGGGACTGAATATGTGGCACATACAGTCAGCACTAGGTGACTCTCAAAATAGAGTATGACAGGAAGAGAAGTCCAGGTGGGTCCCCAGGTCTGGGGCCCAAGTCACCAGCCTGCATGGCTGATTCCGTGACTCCAGCGTGAGTCAGGCACACATGTGATTTGGGAGGGACAACAGAAATGCCCACTCCCTTCCCTCAAGGAAATAAGCCACACTAGGTAGATTCACAGTCTGCCTATGGCTACGTATGCCCCCCACACCCAGGATGCAACAGCAACAGGTGCACCGGGGGCACGTGGCTGAGTCGTGGCACACACGTGTTCCCAATGGCTACTGACTTCTCATCCGGGTTAGGTTTTCCCCGCAGGGGTGGGTAAGCGTCTGCTGCATCTCCACCAAAAATCAGCCTCATGGCCTGGCTGGGTCTGGCCTGGCAAAGGGGATAAGCTGCTGAAAGCCATGTCTGGACACATGCAGCCCTTGCCTCGGGAGCCTCGGCAAAGCCGGTGGTGGAGGCCCTCCAAGCACACTTCCAGAATACCAGGGCACAGGGACTTTGACTCTTTTTATACATGAAAAGGAAAATGAAAGCAAGTCAGGGAGTACTTCGGTTCAGAGGCAGGGCCATCGTAGGACACCAGGCACTTGACACTGAAAGCCTTCCCTGAAACCCCACATCAGTGCTGGCTGAGACAGGGACCATACATGACGGGCCCCCTGTGGCTCAGCTCGGAGCCTCACTAATGCCATCTTGTTCTGACTTGGTTCTTGTTCATCAAGAAGCCCCTGCTAAAAACAAACCAGAGGCCTGGCCCCCTTCCATCCCCACAGCCCAGATCTGGAACAAAGGTCATGGATGTTTTCCATGGGGCCGCTGCAGACGCTCTTGTGATCCGTCTTTTGGAGAAGGAAGAATGTGTGCCCCTTTTTCCGTAAACAAATCACAGCCTTGTGATCAGAGCTTATTTTGAGGGTGCATGGAGCTCCCCACCATTTTCAGTGACTTTAACTCTTGGGAAAGGGTTTTCTCTGCATTATGGTTTAATTCTCACTCCTGAGGTAATGCTCTGAAGCAGGTGAGGAGAAAAACCCCACTGTGCTGTTCCTAAGCCTTGTGAATATGAGAAGAAACAACAAAAGAAGGAAAAGACATTTCGCATTTTAAGGGCATATTCAGGCACCCTAAGAACTGAGCCAGTTCGTTAAATGATTTCATTTGGAAACTTCCACCTTGCAATTCAGTCATTCTTCAATGAGAAATACATGATGTGTCAAATATGAAATGGAATCATTAATCCCTGCCAAAGTCAGAGGTACAGCAAACTGTGGCTGTGTGTGCCCCATGCTCTCTTCCCCTTAACAAATTAGGTAGCCCTGTGGAAGGTATTCCAGACAGATGCCTGCATGGGGCTCTGCCTGGAAGAGGGAGGCACACTGATCATCAAAATGATTGACTTGACTGCTTTCAGACATTTAACTACCCATCCCACCCTCCCCGCTATGTGCACACACGCAGAAAGGGAATTTGCTTTCATCTTCTAGATATCTTTTCATTTAAAGCACCGCACAAACGCAGAATAAGCCAGACAGACAGGGCTATTAAAACGTAGGTTAAAATTGTATAGATTACACAAACACAGGAGCCCCTGTAAAAAATGGTAAAATCTGAATAAGGTCTTGGAGTCCAGTTAACCGTATTAGATCAGCATTACTTCCCCAGTTTTGATTTTGCACTGTAGATATGGAAAATGAGGAAGCTGGGGTGAGGATACACAGGGGACTCTGTAGCCTTTGCAACTTTCTGTGAATCTGTAATTATTTCAAAATAGTTTTAATCCAGCACTTTGGAAGGCCAAGGCAGGAGGACTGCTTGAGCCTAGGAGTTGAAGACCAGCCTGGGCAACACAGGAAGACCCCATCTCTACAAAAAAATTTAAAAATCAGCTGGGTGTGGTGGTGCACGCCTGTGGTCCCAGCTACTCGGGAGGCTGAGGTGGGAGGATTGCTTGAGCCCAGGATGTTGAGGCTATAGTGAGTTATGATCATGCCACTGCACTCCAGCTTGGGTAACAGAGTGAAACCCTGTCTCAAAACAAGAAAAAGTTTTGGAATATGTCATATGTGCCAGTTCTAGGGTAAGTGGCCTCTGAGCAGCTATCATGTATGGTGACACAGGTCCTTTTGGTTTTCATTTGGTGCAGAGCTGTTTTGGGACAGTACCAAGAAATCGCCATAGCCATTATTTCCCCAAAGAGAGCCCACCAGAAATCCCATCCCAGAGGTGACAAGAAGTTGATCACTAGAGGAAAAACTTAGAGAGCATGTCCTTAAGTCCCCTTGTCCTACACCCGTCCTGTTGAAGATGAGCTGTCAGGCACTTCCTGCGAAAGGGTCTGCTGCCACAAGCCCATGGATGTCCTCTGCCTGCCAAGCCTGGCTGGGAGTCGGATCATGGGAGCCTTAGCAATCCTAAGTCCAACCAGGTCTGTCCCTGGCCTGCAGGTTCTCAAGTTTTAGGTTGCATCAGAGTCGTGAGGAAGGTGTTTAAAATGCCGATTCCAGGCCTTCCTCCACCCCCGCAGATCCCAACTAAGTAGATGAAGGACGGGGCCTAGGAATTTGCATTTGCAACAAACATTTGTGATTCTGTCACAGGTGGTCCTAGGGCCACAGTTGAGGAAACAACTGTGGAGGGCTCCCCACTGAGGGGGCAGAAGAAGAGCTGGCAGGCACTCGGCATTCACAGAGCAAGGCGCTCCTTGCACAATGGAGAGAACTTCAGAGTGGCACCTCTCAGTGCACACCTGAGATCTCCAGCCCCAGGGCTTAACGAAGGCTGCAGAAGGGCCTGGGAGCCTCCGGGATTGGTCCTGCTGAGGTTGTGACCATGTGGCAATTAGGATAAAACGCAGAATGTGGACTATATCATCATCACAGCTTCTCACTGAGAGCTGATGATGTGCTAAGCAATCACATCTCATTTAGTCCTCACGGTACTGCTCTGAAGGAACTGTTTATTATCCCCATTTTACAGATAGGAAAACTGAGGCTCAGAGAGTTCCAAGGTTACAGAGATAGAAAGTGGCAGGGCAGGAATCCGCCCAGCCAGAGGTTACCATTCTGTAATACAACCTCCCTTTCCGTCGGAAGTGTTCCTTTAGGTTCTCATCTACTCCAGGATAAAACACTCTGCTTAAAAATAATAGAGGCCGGACATAGTGTCTCATGCCTGTAATTCTAGCACTCTGGGAGGCACAGGCAGGCAGATCGCCTGAGGTCAGGAGTTTGAGACCAGCCTGGCCAACATGATGAAACCCCTTCTATACTAAAAATACACAAATTAGCCTGTCATGGTGGCGGGCGCCTGTAATCCCAGCTACTCAGGAGGCTGAGGCAGGATAATTGCTTGAACCCGGGAGGCGGAGGTTGCAGTGCGCCGAGCGAGATCTCGCCACTGCACTCCAGCCTGGGCAAAAAAAAAAAAAAAAAAAAAAAAAAGGAAATTTAGCGGGCTTGCGGGGGAATGGGAAGATTTTCCCAATTCTTGTTTCAGTGGCATGAATGCTCCTTTCCAGCTTAAAGCAGATCTAACCCTCTCAAAGTCCATCTTCCTCAGCTCCTTTGTTCTGCTCTTTCATCTTTGGTCCTGCTCTCTACTAATCTTTCTCCTCTCTTCCCATTTTAATTTTTCTCCTTTTGTCTTCAGACTTCAAAGTTACAGACTCAATGTGTCCCTCCATTTTCCCTGTATCCCCCATCACTAATAGAAGAATTTTCTCCTGCCGTTCGATCATGATACAGGCTATCTGAAAAAAATGAGAATGAGGTTCCTAGCAAGAGAGATGACCTACCATTTTCCAGAGCACACTGTGGAATCCTGTTTGCCTGAAGGTTCCAAATATAACCCATGTTCCACTCAAGGCACACTTGATGATCTTTGAAAGGGCGTTCAAAAGGCGGGATGGTCTGCAGGAGGGTATAATTCTTTGCTACAGCATGGAGCAAGTTTTCCTCCCATTTAACATTCCAGTCTCCGCCACTGTATTTGTGAGTAATCCAGGCGCGTACTATCACTGCAGATACAGAGATGGAATGTCTGATGAAATAATCATCTCTGTAAACCATAATGCTTGGAAATTTCACATGTACTATTTGTGTCCTGCTGGTGTGAAGATGTTTCTCATTCTTCCACCTTTTTTTGTACACGGGAATGCTACTTCTGAACTCGGATGAAACAACTGCTTCCAAATTGACAACACAAGGCTGAGAGCATAAATACTCAACCGAGACTTCAGAGACGTTGCGAACATTTCCTTCAAAGACAGTAAAATAAATAAAGTCTTTGTAAGCCACGCTCTGCTCAGCTTTGGGTATCACTGATGTCGTCAGGGAAGTCTGCCTACCCAAAGACGGTACAACATTCTGAAAAAAAGAAAAAGAAAGTTAGCAATACAGAAAGGTTAAAAATCCTCATCATAACAGATACGTGAATCATTATTTTCCTGGGATAAAAAATATCAGTCTCCATAAAGCAATGAATGAATGCAGGAGATAAAAGATGTCAAAACCACTACTGAAGAATTGGGGAAAAACCAACACACAAATACAATGGAAGATGAGGTCACATTAAACTCTCTCCCCAGACCCAGTAACATCTGGTGATCAGAATGTGACTGTCACATCTACGTGGCAATAATTCCAGAGTTGGTTTTCAAAGGCAGAAGCTGGTTCACAACAAACCCAATAGCAATGGAATCTGCCTTAGAATAAAACAGAGACAACACAGCTTCAGACATTTTCAAACTATTGTCCGGACTTTAAGTGGTGGGTCCGATAGTACCAAGTCAAAGGGTGGCAGAAACGTGCAAAGTGCACCCTCAAGGGAACATAACAGGGATGCCACCCTGGCCCCTTTTTCTCCCATAAGTTTGAAGCCAGGGCAAGCCTGCATAATATATGGACAGGCGAGAGGTTTCTATTGCTCCCGGTCACACACGAGCAAGCTCAGACGATGGGCTGTGTTGTCCAATTCTTTCACCATAGACGATGCTATGTGCACCAAGAAAGATTTTAGCTGAATGTTTGTTTATCTGGTCATGAAATCGAGGCAAGGTTTTGAGCATGAGGTGCTGATATATGAATGCTAAGAGCTCTCCCAAATATGACTTTGTGATTCAGGTATCCAAAACACGATAGAAAAAGGTCACTTTGGACCACTGCATATCCATTAGGGTGGTTATTATAAAACACACACACACACACACAGAAAATAACAAGTGTTGGTGAAGATGTGGAGAATCTGGAACCCTTAGGCACTCTTAGTGAGAACGTAAAATGGTGCAGCTACTATGGAAAGCCGTATAGCAGTTCCTCAAATAAATTAAACACAGAATGATCATATGATCAGGCCAGGCATGGTGACTCATGCCTGTAATCCCAGAACTTTGGGAGGCTGAGGTGGGTGGATCACCTGAGGTCAGGAGTTCAAGACCAGCCTGGTAAACATGATGAAACCCTGTCTCTACTAATAATACAAAAATCAGCCAGGTGTGGTGGTGCGCACCTGTAATTCCAGCTATTTGGGAGGCTGAGGCAGGAGAATTGCTTGAACCTGGGAGGTGGAGGTTGCAGTGAGCCAAGATCACGCCACTGCACTCTAGCCTGGGGAACAGAGCGAGACTGCATCTCAAAAAAGAATTATGATATGATCAGATCCAGCAATTCCACTTCTGGATATACACCCCCAAATTTTTTTTTTTTTTTTTTTTTTTTTTTTTTTTTTTTTTTTTTTTTTTTGAGACGGAGTCTCGCTTTGCCGCCCAGGCTGGAGTGCAGTGGCCGGATCTCAGCTCCCTGCAAGCTCCACCTCCCGGGTTCACGCCATTCTCCTGCCTCAGCCTCCCCAGTAGCTGGGACTACAGGCGCCCGCCACCTCGCCCGGCTAGTTTTTTGTATTTTTTAGTAGAGACGGGGTTTCACCGTGTCAGCCAGGATGGTCTCGATCTCCTGACCTCGTGATCCGCCCGTCTCGGCCTCCCAAAGTGCTGGGATTACAGGCTTGAGCCACCGTGCCCGGCCTTGCACCCCAAAAATTTAAAGCAAAGACTTGAAGAGATATTTGTATACTCATGTTCATAACGGCATTACTCACACTAGCCAAAAGCAACCCCAAGGGTCCATTCACGGATGAATGGGTAGAAAAAACGTGGTATATACGTGGGATGGAATATTATTCAGCCCATAGAAGGGAATGAAATTCTGATATATGCTGTAAAATGGATGAACTTTGAGGACATGATGCTAAGTAAAACAAGCTAGACACAAAAGAACAGATATTATATCATCCACCTACATGAAGTGCCTAGAGTAGTCAAACTCACAGAGAGAGAAGGTATAATAGAGGTTACCAGGGTCTAAGGGAAGAGGAGATTGAGGAGTTAGGATGTAATGGGTCTAGAGATTCAGTTTGGGACGATGAAATAGCGTGGAGATAGAAAGTGGTGCTGGTTGCACAACAATGGGAATGTCCTTAACACTGCTGAACTATATACACTTACAAATGATTAAAATGGTATATTTTAATGCATGCATATTTTTACCACAATTTAAAAGAAAAAAATCACTTTGGTCTCCTCTGAGGAAAGAAATAAAAACTCCTTTTTTCAATTCTGACTTAGAACTGTAGGAGAGGCAAAGATGGACAAGACATGAAATTTGGTATCAGGGAATCGTGTCTATAAATAATGGCAATACAGGCAAAACGTGGTCAGTGTTCCCACCAAACTGTAAACAAGCCCAAGGGTGCATAGCACTGGGAGAGAATAATTCTAACTGGAAGGTCTGGGATAGGCTTTATGGAAGAAATGGTATCTCAGTTGGGCTTTGAGGGATGAAAAGAAGTTCTTCAGGTAGGGAGACAAGGCAAAGGCACTGCAAAGGGTGTGAACAGCATAAGCCAAGCAAGAGGCAGGGGAATGCAGGTATACTTAGGGAATAGAAAGTAGTTATGTGAACACGCAGGTATGAGGTTGAAAAGAAAAGTAGAGTTTGGCCCTGGAGAACACTGAGTCCCAGCCCAAGGAATGTGAACTTTTATTCTACTGACAGCAAAGAATCAACAAAGGTTTCTGTACAAGGGGGTGGTGTCTCCCTTTTAAAGCAACTGATAGTCAATGTCAATTAGAAACAAGGCTAACAATTCATACAAAAATGAGCAAACGACGTAGTTAATCAACAGGTAAATGCTCATTCACAGTACGATAAATGCAAACTGAAACTGCGCTGAGATACCATTTTTTTACCTACTAGATTTGCAAAGATCAAAAAGTCAGATAATGCATTGTACTGACCAGAGTGCAGGAAGCATGCCCTCTTATGTATTGCTGGTGGCAGTAATCTCTAATCTCTATGAGGCCAATCAAGTAATACCTACTAAAATTATAAATGCACTCACCCTCTGCACCAACAATCTCGCTTCTAGGAGTTTAACCTACAAATACACTCAAAGTTGTGCAAAATGATGTTTGTGTAGATTTTCACTTCAGTACAGTTTGTAATTGCAGGACATGGGGAGCCTAAATAACCATCAAGAGGGAGCTGGTTAAATAAAAATAGTACATCCACTCGTAGAGTACTACACAGCTATTAAAAGGAAGAAGCTCTTCACGTACAGATAACGGAATGATCTCAAAGGGTTTTGTGTCTGTTTTTTTTGTTTGTTTGTTTTTGAATTTTCAGGGTTTTCTTTTTTTTGAGATGGAGTCTCACTCTGTCACCCAGGCTGGAGTGCAATGACACAATCTCGGTTCACTGCAACCTCTGCCTCCCGGGTTCAAGTGATTCTCCTGCCTCAGCCTCCCAAGTAGCTGGGATTACAGACACCTGCCACCACACCCGGCTAATTTTTGTATTTTTAGTAGAGATGGGGTTTCACCAAGCTGGCCAGGCTGGTCTCGAACTTCTGACCTCAGGTAATCCACCCATCTCGGCCTCCCAAAGTGCTGGGATTACAGGCGTAAGCCACTGCGCCCAGCCCAGGTTTTGAAATTCCAGGTTTGCTGTAATGTAATTCACACCACACAATTCACACATTGAAAGTGTAACTTGTAATGTTTTCTAGTAGATTTATAGAGTTAGTCAACAATCAATCATTACAACAATCAATTTTCAAACATTTCATTGCCCCAAAATGAAACCCAGTACCCACTGGCAGTCACTTCCCATTTTTTTGATTGCTTTTTAAAAACAGATTCAGAAATACCATTTGGATTAAATACACACACACACCACACATACATATATATGTACATGTGCATATTCACTTGAATATACATATCACTGGTTGCTTACACAGAGAAGAATGAGGTGACCAGGAGACAGAATAAGAGAGAGAGATGCGCCGGGCGCGGTGGCTCACGCCTGTAATCCCAGCACTTTGGGAGGCCAAGGCGGGTGGATCACGAGGTCAGGAGATCGAGACTATCCTGGCTAACATAGTGAAACCTCGACTCTACTAAAAATACAAAAAATTAGCTGGGCATGGTGGTGGGTGCCTGTAGTCCCAGCTACTGGGGAGGCTGAGGCAGGAGAATGGCATGAACCCGGGAGGTGGAGCTTGCAGTGAGCCAAGATTATGACACTGCACTCAAGCCTGGGCGACAGAGCAAGACTCCGCCTCAAAAAAAAAAAAAAAGAGAGAGAGAGAGAGATGCATTGTATATCCTTCCCTAACTTTTGAATTGTGTACTACACAATTTTTTTTTAAGTAGGTGAGGAGAAAGCAACTGTCCTAAAAGGTCAAAGTGGGCTAGGCGTGGTGGCTCACGCCTGTAATCCCAGCACTTTGGGAGGCTGAGGTGGGTGGTTCACAAAGTCAAGAGATCGAGACCATCCTGGCCAACATGGTGAAACCTCGTCTTTACAAAAAATATAAACATTAGCCGGGCGTGGTGGCACATGTCTGTAGTCCCAGCTACTCGGGAGGCTGAGGCAGGAGAATCGCTTGAACCCGGGAGGCAGAGCTTGCAGTGAGCCGATACCGCGCCACTGCATTCCAGCCTGGTGACAGAGTAAGACTCTGTCTCAAAAAAAAAAAAAAAAAAAAAAAAGGGTTCACAGTGGAAACTGTATCTTCTGCAAATGGCAGAGAGAATAGGAGAAGGGCTGGCAATTCCTTTTGACCAGTCATGGGAAACCTGTGGGAAGAGATATATAAAGAAGGGGGCACAGTGCAAACTGTCCGTGCCACCCCCCCAGGAGAGGTTTAATTGTTTTATGTTCTCGTTCATACTGCCAGATTACAGGGAGGAAACACATATAAAAACCATCTCATAATTAGAAGCAGAGAACGTTACAATGGATGAGTCTGGTGACAAGCCAGTCTACTCTCTTATTCTGCAGATAAGAAAATGACAATCAAGAGGTGACATTCTCCAACACCACACAGCTGGTGGGTTAGCAAAGGCAAGCCCAGAAACCTGGCTCCTCTTCTAACTGCCCGCCCACTCCCACCTTCCCCACACCATAGCAAATGATATCAGTGGTGACTAATGGTCACCATTCCATGGCCGCCTGGAAACTCTAGGCTAAATTCTGCTTCCACATGAATAGGGATGCACCCAGCATTTGTCCGTGAACACTGGTTTATTCATTCAGCCAGATGTGCCAAGATGTCGCCCCTATCCTCAAGATGCAAATCACAGTGTTAAGTCCACAACAGAGTTTCACCCAAGGCCAGAGATCACTGGTGCTGGTGGAAACCGAATCAGCCAATGGGTGACCAACATGCCTTATTCCAAAGCAATGCCCCAAATGTTTGCCTCACTAATCCCACAAATGAGTCAAATGTCAAATAAGACATTTGCTTATTTTGTGAGACAAAAGGCAGCCCAGCGCCCCGGACATGCAGAGGTGTATTAAATATCACACTTTCTTTTTTCCCAAAGAATGACTTGAAACCTCTTCCTCGTATACCTTAAAAACTCACCCAGGCTCAGCTCTCTCACTATAATATTTTTCTGAGTGGGGATGGGGGGTGTCAGATTTTTAATGCTGATGGATGCTAGGACCTCCAGTGAAAACCTCTTTTAAACAGAATGCTGGGGGAAAGGCCATTTGATTTTACTAGAAAAGTGCAGTTCATAATAACCACGTTCATTATTTTACATCTCACTGCTAAAAGTGCACCAGTCCACTTTTCTTTATTAATTAGCGCAGCACCCTGAGCATGGTTTCAGTTTTGTTTGATGGCCCATGCTTATAACATTGTGGATAATGGAGGTATATACAAGCCGGGTGCTATGGCTCATGCTGGTAATCCCAGTGCTTTGGGAGGCCAAAGCAGGAAGATCACTTGAGCCTCAAAATTCAAGGTTACAGTGAGCTATGATAGTGCCAATGCACTCCAGCCTGGGCAATAGAGTAAGGCCCTGTCCCCCCAAAAATAAAAATAAAAATAAGAAGGCATATACACATTTCACCACGTACTCTCCACAGAGCCGTCCCTTCAAATTCTGTTTCAAAAAAACTCTCCATATACTCATTTGAAGATTATTTCATTTTCACCTGTTTCAAAGTCTCAGGTACAGTAAAAGTTACCTCAAGGTATACAGTGCTATATATATGTTATTCAACATGGTAGTCACAGGTCATATTAAGCACTTGTAATGTGGCTGGTCTGATTTGAGATGTGCTGTAAGTGTAAAATATACATTGAATTTCAAAGCCTTTGTATAAAAAAAAAGGGCTGCAAAATACCTCATTAATAATTTTTATATTAATTATATGTTGACAATATTTGGACACACTGAATTAAATAAAATATATTAATATTCATTATGCCTGCTCTCCTTACTTTTTTATTTTTATTTTTTTTGAGATGAAGTCTCGCCCTCTCATCCAGGCTGGACTACGATGGGGCAATCTTGGCTCACTGCAACCTCTGCCTCCCAGGTTCTAGTGATTCTCCTGCCTCAGTCTCCCGAGCAGCTGAGATCACAGGCATGTGCCACCATGCCCGGCTAATTTTTGTATTTTTAGTAGAGACAGGGTTTTGCCATGTTGGCCAGGCTGGTCTCAAACTCGTGACCTCAGGTGATCCATGTGCTTCGGCCTCCCAAAGTGTTGGGATTACAGGCGTGAGCCACTGTGCCTGGCCTCTCTTTACTTTTTTAACATAGCTACTAGAGAATTTAAAATTATATATGTGGCTTGAAATTTGTGGTTCATATTGTATTTCTACTGGATAGTGCTATTCTAAATTTGAGGTCAGCTGAATTTCTTGGTTAAAAAAAAAAAAAAAAAGCCAGATGGTAAATATTTTAGGTTTTGCAGGGACACTTTGAAACAGCCATAGGGACAACACATAACTGAATGAGTATGGCCATGGTCCCATACAACTTTGGTTACAGAAACAGGCGGCTGACTGGACAGGCCCACAGGCCTATAGTTTGTCAACTTCTTTTCTAAATTATCAAGCTTTTTTTTTTTTTTTTGAGACTGAGTCTCGCTCTGTCACCCAGGCTTGAGTGCAGTGGCACAATCTCAGCTTACTGCAACCTCTGCCTCCCAGGTTCAAGTGATTCTCATACCTCAGCCTCCCAAGTACCTGGGACTACGGGCGCGCACCACCACGCCCGGGTAATTTTTGTATTTTTAGTAGAGACCAAGTTCCACCATGTTGGCCAGACTGGTCTCGAACTTCTGACCTCAGGGGATCCATCCACCTCGGCCTCCCAAAGTGCTGGGATTACAGCATGAGCCACAGTGCCCAGCCAATTTTCAAGCTATTATCCCATATAGAGTTTTGAAGAACAAAAGGTGACAGAAGATATGCTTTGTTAGGAGTTGTCATATAGAAGAAACGGGGTGAATAGCCCAACAGGGCATCATTTCATATGTGTGTAGTTGATGGGACTTGATTCTGTATTTTTCTAAGGTTCCCTGGTGGAGAGTGTTGACATTTTGCTCTTGTTTCTTTCAGAAAAGATCTAAGTCAGAGGATAACATGAAATTAATCTAGGCAAAGAGATCAGATTTCAAGGACTGAGATGGATTGTTTGACAAGTAGGAGAAGCTTGAATGACAGCTGGAGTACAAGAGAAGAGAAACTTCGGGGTGGGGCAATATTTCCTTAAGTTAATGAGGGTATGTTGGCCCCAAAGAGGGCCTCAAAATCACCCTACGTGGCTTGTGCAGAACATGGTCTAAACCTTTCAAGAAGGTGCTTTGAGGCACCTATGCAATGAAGGAAGCTGGCATCCAGTGGCTTGTAGCAGACCCCGTGGGCAGCTGATTCACCACGAGTCGTGGCTACCTCTGCTATGCACAAAACCAACACTGATTAGCAACACATCACACTCTAAATATTGATTAAGCTGAAGTTGACTTCCTGGCTCAAGTCATGTGTGTGGTTATAAGCTGTTTCCTGCCAGGAAAATAAGGCAATTAACTTGAAGAGTTCCAGCTACAGGCATGACACGTGTCCAGCCTTCATAGGTATTTTCACATGCCAGGTTGCATTAATACAAGCTGAAAATTTATCTGCATATTCCTTTGTTTAGAAATTATGAGTTCAGAGTCTATGTCATTGTTATGTTTCCAGCTTCTAAGATAGAGTCTGACACACAATAAGAATTTGGTAAGTGTTTCTTGCTGAAATAAAGCACTGGGGCTGGGCGCGGTGGCTCATGCCTGTAATCTCAGTACTCTGGGAGGCTGAGGGGGGCGGATAACCTGAGGTCAGGAGTTTGAGACCAGCTTGGTCAACACGGTGAAACCCTGTCTCTGCTAAAAATACAAAACAAAATTAGCCAGGCATGGTGGCAGGCACCTGTAATCACAGCTACTCAGGAAGCTAAAGCAGGAGAATCACTTGAAACCGGGAGGCAGAGGTGGCAGTGAGACGAGATTGCACCACCACACTCCAGCCTGGGCAACAGAGCGAGATTCCATCTCAGGGAAAAAAAAAGCACTGGGTGTGGGCATTTCTGCCAGATGCCTCAGTGGCCCTGGGGGCACTTGCATATAAACCAAATGACTTGATCAGTTTTGAGTCCCCACTGCCTTCTTCTTATACTCTAAGTTCTCTTGTAAGGGGTCCCCATCGTTTCTCTGTTTTTCTCCCAGCCTCGTTAATTCCTTCCAAATAGCCTTTACCCTTTGGCATCTTATTGGTCCCTGGGGGTCAGGGCTTAGCTGGTGAACTGTGAGGTCAGGGAAGGTGGCACCTTGGCACCCACCTTATCCATTTGGGGCAAACTTCTCCCAGCTATTTTGTCCCTCTAGACCTTTCAGACAACTGCCCTACATTCTAGAACCGTTTCCATTTCTCCACACCAAAAATACAAATTAATTTTTTAAGATTTCTCATCCCTCGACCCTCTGCTGAGTTCCTGTTTATCTGGCAAGTTCGCCCATGTCACTGTGATAATGAAAAAACACTGAGGTAATGTCACGTATCTGTATTTCTATGCTGGCTTTGCGGAGATAATGCCTTAAAAGCACAGTCTAAATGCACCACAACTCTAAGAAAGATATTTGGGGTGAAGGGGGGCATCTGTGTCCCTCAGATTATGCCGTTTAGGCAGCTACAATAGATGTTCCACCTTGAAAGCAACATACTGATCCATTTTGCACACAACGGAGCTGGGCCCTGAAAGATGCTTGAGACCTCAAACATGTTTATACCAGATGTGAGCCCTCATCAAAGTCAAATTTGACAATGTCATGCGCAGTCACAAAACATAGATTCTCTTATTTCTGTGTAAATGTGCAGGTATTGTAAAATTTTTTAAAAAAAAGAAAGAAATGGGCCAGTTAATGTGTGTTCATGATAGAAGACCCCAAATAGGAGATCTAAATGCATTGAATTCTGCCTGGGAATCCAGAAACAGATGAATTTATGTATCTTCTGGATGGAAAACAAAACTATCAATATGACCTAAACTTCTTTTAGGATGACTGCATTTGATTCCTTTAAGCAAAATCAATAAGAAGAGATGCTGTTCACATCACCCTCCCTTTTTCCAAAGAGCTGAGGAAACTTGGCTTTGTTCTCCATCTGGTCTCCACTTGGTATTTAAGGAAGGGACAGAGAGATTGGGAAACTTTTAAGTCGTTCACATCTTGCTACAAGTTCATTGGCACGTACACGTGTCTGTGGGTGGGTACGATAAGAAAACAATAACTGTTTTTCTCATTCCTGACCATTCTGCCCCATTCTTTTCCTAAGAAAACTGTGGCTCAGGAGGGCTTCCTCTTCAAACTGGCTGGATCACATTTTCCCTAGGTCAAAAAGGTAAGCAAGCGTCTTGCCTTAAAGCGCCTATGTTTGTAATTTCTGCCTACCAGATATAAGCAAAAATTCTGTTTAAGTCAACAAAGCATGCAATTAAGCAAAATGGAAGATGATGTCAATACAAACTTCAAAATCAGCACGTGCTTAGGGAAGCATTTCCCAGTTGAGTATTGTTGCTTCCTAAGCCTGAGAGCTGGCCAGAGCCACACCATGACAGTCATGATCAATAATCCTGGTTGTGTAAGATTCTCCCCCATACTATTTAATATGCTGTTTCTTCCCAGCTCACATCACACCAAGCTACCTAAAGTTGGTTTGTTCTTATTTCATTGAGTACCTACTGTGTACTGGGCACTGGGACGGGTGTGTTAAACCTTTTTTCTCTGTGGCTTCTAACTTCCTCCTCTCACATGGGACCTCATAGACTTCTCCCTTCTAACCCAATCCTCACAACAGCCCACAGGGGGAGACAGCACCCCCACTGACACAGCTGAGGCAACGGAATGCCTTCAGAGAGGGTAAGTAACTTGCCCAAGGTCAACCAGCTACCAAAAAGCAGAACCAAAATTCAAATCCACATCAGCTGACTCCAAAGTCAGTGACGGTGTGCCTCTTGTCTTCTAACAACACCCAAAGATGATGCCCTCAACTCACACCCTTGCCTTTACACACCTGTCACCGCTTTCTGGCTACAGGGTTGGGGAATCTCACGACTTTCCTTATTCTCATCTTAAAAGTGTTGGAGTTAAAATGCCACCATGCTGCCATGCCTTGAGTTTGAAGAAGATAGATATTGCCTTAACCACAAACACACAAACGCCAGACTCAGCCAGTTCCCCAGTATAACTAAGCCGTTCTCCAGGTAGAGATGGGAAACAAGGCCTGCCAAGGCTGAATCCCATCAACCATTCCTCACGGGCTGCACATGCCTCCTGCCCCTCGACTCCTTTCTCAGGGGAATGGCACGAGCCAATAAACAAGGTAACTGAATTCACTTTAGGCTATTTATGGCCTACTCCAGTCTATCCGTCTTCCCAGAGAATTGCCTGGGTTATTCTCTCCTACCTGTCCTCTAGCTCTGACACTTTTGCCAACAGGCAGCCAGAAGAAATAGAAGGCAAGAGGCCAACACCATGGCTTGGGAAATTTTAGCAGCTCTGGTCAGGATGAATATGGAAGCTATTGGTTGATGTGAGGTTTGGGGATGATCTCTGTTTTCAAATATTCATAATCCCTCTCCCTCAGGCTGGATAATTGCAGATCTCTTTACCTCGTTTTGATCTTCTTATGCCCTGCATTGCACACATAGTGAGGGGTTAATGAATACTCTTAGATGGATGACCGAGGGTATGTGGTCACTTACAGAGAATCCTGTACAAGGCTCTGTCACAGCCACCGTCTGCTAACTGTCCCACATGTGTCTGTGTCGTTTCTTGTTGTTGTTGTTTGTTTTTCCTTTTGAGACAGAGTCTCGCTCTGTCTCCAGGCTGGAGCGCAGCGGCGTGATCTCGGCTCACTGTAACCTCCGCCTCCCAGGTTCAAGCGATTCTCCTGTCTCAGCCTCCCGAGTAGCTGGGATTACAGGTGCACACCACCACACCCAGCTAGTTTTTGTATTTTTAGTAGAGATGGGGTTTCACCATGTTGGCCAGGATGGTCTCAATCTCCTGACCTCGTGATCCACCTGCCTCGGCCTCCCAAATTGCTGGGATTACAGGCATGAGCCACCACACCCAGCCTCTGTGCTGTTAATGTCCTCTTACTTCTTTGTCCTCAATCTGATTGTCCAACAAGTGCAGATATCCACTCTGAACATTTCATCTCGACAGCTGACATCAATACTGGCCATCCTGAGATTTATCTTTTCATATAAGAAAATATTATACACTGGAGACCAGAGCTTAGAATGGACAAAATTGTCTTCTAGAAGTGCCATTATCACAGATAGGCAGCTGGGGCAGCCTCAGGCTGGTTCTAGCCAAGCTGGAAGAAGGTAAGAGTTAATGGTGTAAGAAAATAGCAAGAGGGCCCATTGGGCAGGGAAAGTTCTGCGTGGAGCACAGTACTCAGCACCCGCGACCTCAGTGGAAGCAATTTCATTATCCTTTGCTTTCGAGGCCCTCTCCCTCTCTGAGGAGGCTCTCTGCGTCTTGACCTTTGGTGACCTCAGAATTTTCTGGCAGCCGCTGGAACCAGGGATCATCTTTTCAGAAATCTGTTTGGCATCGTTCCGTGACTTATCTTTCAGCCCTCATCACCATTATTCATGCTTTGGCAGTATCCTAGCTACAGACACAGTACTCTTCTCGAGCTGATACTGAAGGTTACTCCATCCCAGCCGACGGAGAAGGAAGGCGCCCACTCCTCAGGACCCTGACTCCAGGAAGCATGCTCCCTGTGAGGGCAGGTGCTTAAAGGCATCTATTCAGAAGCTGATCTCAACCTCCAGCCCTTGTGAACAGGCAAATAGGTGAAGATAACACAAAACAGGAACTGGTCCCCAAATCATAGGCAATTTGGCTTTGGAATGCATTCCAAGGCACATTTGCTGTACACTTGTATGCACATTCATCCAAACTCAAATGCTAAACTCCACCAGCTGCCTCTGGACTACATAAAAACCCCAAACCTTTATCTCTTCATTAACGATGGCAAATATTTTCTGGCTTTACCTTTCTTCCCCACTTTAACATCCTGCTTCTATTCTGTGGCCTGCGCTTCCTGCTTTGTATATTTTAGATTACTTTAGACATGACCTCACATCCTGGCCAATTGCACAGTAGCTGCTAATTGCTAGAGCTTTGCTAATGGCCTGTACATCGATGAAGAATGAGTTACAAGCAGCAAAATCCAGAAGACAATAAGCTAGTGTGGATTAGAGCTGGGGCTCTGGAGGGAGACAGACTCGGGTTTCAAGCTCAGACTGTGTGGCCTGGGGCAACTAACTTAACCTCTCTGAATCTCTGTTATCTCGTCTAAATGGATATTATAATAGCTCCTACCTCACAGGGTTGTTGCTAAAATAAATACTGGATAATGCCTATAAACGACTTAGCACGATGCAAGCTATTGTTATTACCATGTAGGCTTTCAAATTATGAAAGAGCTTTCTTCCTCTAGAGTCTACATATTCCTGAGATCCTGCCGAGCTATGCTGATCCATCTCTACCCTGCACCTGCCCAGCCCCATTCCCCTGACCAACCACCTCCTCCAGGTAGCATTCCTTGATTGAGCAAAATGCACACAATTATGCATTTGCATTTTCTCTCTATTGTTTTATGTTTTTCAAGGGTTTCATATGGGTATTTACATTTTCCCCAATTCACACACCAAGCTTCTCCAAGATCAAAAAGCCTTACCTTCAGTAGTATCTCAGGTAGTACAAACCCAAGAGCAACATCCCTAGTAAACAGCCAGATCTTCAGAACAAAATGTGGAGACCACCTTTTAAATTGGCCTTTTGCGTCCTTTGCAAAATGGCTCTCTTATTTATCAAAGTCTCTCTTGTACAGTAAGCGTATCAGAAGTTCATCTGAAGGAAGTATACAGAGGCAGGAAGCACTGACATTTCCCCCCACCATGAGGTCCCCAAATCCATTCCTTCCCCATCTGCCAAGACATTCATCCATGCTCTAGTTATTTTCCACATCACAGTATTTTCTAAAATTACTCTTTCTGGAGCCCTTCCTCACCCCTTCACTATCTCACTTGAGTCTATCCATGGCATCATTTTTCCCCCTGTTCTCTTAATCCCTCTTGGTGCACACAGAACTTTCACATGAGCGATATTTGCTCCATCATCATCCGTCTCTATTCGCAGAGCCCACTTAGGCCCTCAGGCTTTGCTCTCCGGACTCTGACTTCCTGAACTGTGGTGAAGTAGTCCCCCTCCTTGCCAGGTCTTGAGATGTCCATGTGGAACTTTCCGGCCCGGCCCATTTGTACATGAATGTTTCACGCAACACTCTACAACATCACTTCTGCTTCTATGGGTAGCCAGCAGGGCCCTGTGTACAGGCATCATCTGTTTAAACTGAAATCTTGTCATTTGTCATGGCAGTTTTATTTATGATCCTGTGTGCTGTAACCTTGTGGCATAAATATTAAATAATAATATCTCTTGGGTTAAAAAAAAAAATCATTCATGTTAACTGACAACTTCTTATGAAAATATGAAGTAAGCCCAACCACACAATTTGGTATTGGCTCATTTTGAAATATGAGTAAAAGCACGGATTGCTCAACAGGTAGATGCACAGGCAGAATTATAATTTCCATTTTTACACCTTCTTGCTTCAAGAAATGAAACATTCAAGAAGTAAAAAACGTTAAAAGAAACGGGCTGGGTGGCAAATTTCTTCAGAATCAAATTCTAATTCCTGCCAGTATCTCCTAAGTAGTTTTTAGCTTCCAAAAAGGAAGACGCCAAATAATGACAATGCCACATAAGTGAAATGAATTCCGGACAATGACACTGCTCATTTTTTTTTTTTTTTTTTTTGGCATTCTGTGAATTTCCTATTACATCAGTTTCATGATTCAGCATTTTCCATTTCATTTATTTACAGTAATATATGGCGAGATAACCCAAGGTTTCTGCAGGATTTTGGAACATAAGGTACGCTGGGCAGGAAGGGTGTCGCCTTCTGTAAATTTACTATTGTTTAGGAGAACTCAAAACAGAAGCAAGTAAGCCATCAAAGGAACTGAGAAAATTTCTCCCCACCTTGTTCTGAGGGCTCTCAACTACTCTGGTATTTAAAATAAATTGGTTTTGAAAAATAGGTTACTGCCCTTTAGTTGATGACTAAAACAAAAGCCAAGAAGTGTGCAAATTGCAAACTGACATGCATGAGCCAAACATATTCTCTGAAATGACAATGTTCAAGACGCAGCTAAAGTCACCACTCTGGCGGTAAGCGTGTTACAGAGAACTAGATTTCTTTCCGGCATCCGCAACTTGGCTGGAGTGACCAAGGAGGAGTTGAAGAGCGCTGGAGATGCGAGGTGCGTTGGCAGAAAACCGTCCGGGCCGGGAGGACCCGGTGGAAACCAAAAGGAGGGTCGAGGCGGGTGGCGGGCGCCGAGAGAAAGAGGCGAAGTTGGGCACGGGAAGGAAAGGAGCTGCGAGTAGATTGAGAGAGAAGCCCAGAAGGGGTGGGGGGTTGCGGGGGTGGGGGTGCTGGAGACCGCGCGCGGCGAGGCGGAGAGCGAACTCCCGGCGGCGAGGCTCTCGGGTGGAGTCCAGGACAAGAAGGAGTCTCGAGGGGAACCCGACCCGGGTCTAGAGAGAGTCAGGGAGGGAGAGGAATGGGCACGAACGAGAGAGCAGCGCGGCAAGTCCGGTCCACGCGCCCCTCTCCACGCCCGGGGTACCCATCCCAGGTGCCGGGAGCGCCCGGGGCGCAGCGGCTAGGAAGAGAGAAAACTAGCAGCGGCGTCCCCGCCCCGCGTGGCGGGTGTCCCCGGCCGCCCCCACCCGCGTCCCCGGGGCCCCGCGCGGAGAGGAGGACCCGGGCAGGGTCCGGCGCTCACCAGGTAGCAGAGGAGGAGCAGCGCGCAGGCAGGGCGGCCGCCGAGGCCCGGGGGGACGCCGCCACTCGGGGGGGCCATGGCTGCGGCCCGGGGGCAGACCGCGGGCGGCGGGGGTTGCTGCTGCTGCTGCCTCGGCCACCCAAGCCCCGCGCCGCGCCGCTGCATGGCGAGGCCGCCCGGATCCGGGCCGGAACAGGTCACCTGGTGCAGGGACCGGCCCCCGCCCGAGGCGCCACCTTCCCGCCCGCCCCCGGCCGGGCCGGCCGCCGCGCGCGGGGCCACCTGCCACCACCTCCGGACCCGCCGCCGCCGCCGCCACTGCCGCTCCCGCCGTCGCCGCCCCCGCAGCCCCAGCCGAGCGCCGGCTCCTCCCCGCCTCCCCGTCCCCGTCCCCTCCCTCCCCTCTGCCTCCCTGCCCAGCCCGCCTCCCGGCCGCTCCCTTCGGCCCCCGGGCTTCCACCCCTCCGGGCAGCGGGCGCCCACGCAGGTGGGCACTGACCCGGGTCCCGCCCCTGGCCGCTGCCACCCCCCGCCCGGGTGGCTGGGCCCCGGCGCACCCCCCTTTCCCTTTCTCTCCGCTCCTCCCCCGCCCCCCTTCCGCGCTCCTGCTCTCCGCGATCCCCCTCCTCTCCCTCCGGCTCCCTCTTCCCTGTCCCCTCCTGCTCCCAAACCCCCTCTCTTTTTCACTTTCTCCTTTTCCTCCCTTTCCTCTTTCTCCCTTCCCATCCTCTTCCTCGCTCCCGCATTCTCTTTCTCCCACCCACCCTTTTGCTGGTCGCACAGCCCAGTTCCCGCCCGTGCAATGGGTTTTTGTCTGGTTGCTTTTTTGGCCGGGGCGCCATTCCCGCAGGGCGCAGAGCGAGTGTGCCCCCTGGAGTTGTGCTGCGCAGCTGCCCGGCTCCCAGGCCTTCAGGATGGATTTTGACCCCTGCCAACCTCCACCTGTCCACCTGCGGGGTTGGGACCGCCTCCTTCCTGGCACGTTTGCAGCCCGGCTGCGCCCCACCCTGCCGGCTGGTTCGAGGCACGTTCTGGATGTTTCCCGAGGGTTTTGTGTGGTGCCGCCGCCGCCGCCACCACTGCGCTCTTTGTTTTAATTGTCCAGAGTATTGGCACCCAGGACGGGTTTGTATTTGATTTGCATCCCTGTGCTCCAGCTTCCACTTTGGACAGAAAAGAAAATGAATTAATTAGGTCAATACAGTAATACTGGAGCCCCAAATAAAAGGGGTGAGGCCCTAGAAGTGCGCAAACAGCTTTTTAAAAAACCAGGACACATCCTCGGCCTTGGGGACGCAGGTTGAGACTGGCTGCTCGCCTACCCGGGTTCTGCGGCCTGGCGGAGAGGGACCGCCGGCCGGCGGGACCACCAGCTTGCCGCCGGCTTTGGCGTTCAGGGAAGCGCTTGGCTGTGTCTAGCGGCTCCGACAACTATCTGGGCCCGCAGCTGCTGCTCTGAAACAGTTAATCCACCTTCCAAAGTTCGCAGAAGCTTTCCTTTGGCACTGGTAGATTTGTGCGGATTGGAACAATAGCCTGGGAGCCTGAGAGGCCACAGCCCTTTCCCTGTGCCACGAGCATAGGTCAAGTCACAACAGACGTCGGGGAGAGGCTAGTGGTGAGACGGGGTGCCCAGGGTGGTTTGACGGGCGTGGGCATCCCCTGTGCCTGGATGTACCCTCAGCTGCTCAGTACAGGCCTGGTCATACCGGGCATGGCGGCTCCTCAGCTGTCATCCACTTTTTTTTTAGGTCACCTAAGAGCTGTGGACCTGTGTGAGTCCCCTGGCCTTATTCCGCCTTATTCCGCCGGTTCTCAAACTTCAGAATTACCTGGAGGGATTGTTAAAACACAGATTCCTGGACTCCAGCCCTAGAATTTCTGACTCAGTTGGTCCTGGGAGGGACTTCAGAATGTACCTTTCTAACAAGCTCCCGGGTGATGCTTACGCGCTGGTTCAAACAACCCTCCTCCATTTCCAGAACTATTGGCTTTTAGGAAACTGGGCTCCTGCTCCTCCCAGCCAGCTGCCACCACATTAAAGCATTTTGGGGGTTTTGACAGACGTTCCCACTATCTCTGTTCCACTTCAGCAGAAACAAAGCACTTAACATTCTCCTGTGTGACATGGAAAACCATTTATTCTATCGAGTGTCCAAGGGAACAAAAGATTTGGTGGCTTTGTCCCAGATCCTGTCTATATCTTTTCCATCAGGTCAAAATACAGACTATACTTTTAATGTATGTGGAAGGAAAATTGTCGGCCAGTTCAGGGGGAAAGGGGCTTCAACAGGCATTGCAGCATTTCTAGGGTTGCCACCTGTCTTACTGGGCCACTGTCCGGAGTTTCTCTCCTCCCACATTGCACACAGACTCTGTTGGTCTTCAGGGAGCCAAACGGTCCCTTCTGGTGGTTTGTAATCAGGATTCATGGAATTGGGAGTTTTCAAGGCTTTGTGAGCTTTGAGGGTTTGGGTTTACCTAAGTGTAAGTAACAGAGCGCCCCATTGGGGGCTGGGCTGATTCTAACCTGCCATATCCAACCGCTCACTTCTCCCTTCTTACTCATCCCCTGTTGTGTTCCTACTGTGGATTAGGTACCACCAGAGGCCCGAGGATTCCAGAGGTAGGCAGAATGGCTCTATTTCTGCAAGGAGCATCAGGCATGCGGAAAACCTGCCAGAGTTTGGTCTTCTAAGAGGTGTGTGTGAGTTGCTCTCTCATCCTGGGCTAGAGCTGATGGGATTCACTGTTTCATCCTGTATTGGAGAGGGGGAGAGAAAACGTCAGGATTTCTTTTCACAGGGGAGTGGGACATTTTGATCCAGAAGACAGAATCAGCCCTCACTCTTGTGTCTCTCCAGCAGTTTGTGTCAGTCATTGAGAGGGCGGTGTCTGATTTCAGGAGAAAGCCCTTTATTTAAAAAGAAATATATTTTCCCGTTGTCCCATGGAAGGGTTTGAAATCTCACCATTACAATTCATCGGGTTAAATTAAGTTTTAATACTCCACTAAAAGTTGAAGGCCCCAGGGGGAGATTGGCCTCCCTTATTACTGCCTTGGTGTGAGTCAGTTTATCACATGCCCTTGGAAAGGGACCAATTCCACACCTCAACACGGGAAAGGACAAAGGCACAGAGTCCTGAGCTCATCACCGCCCGCCCTTAGGAGGAGACTCCAGAGGCCTGGAGGGAGGGGCTGGAGAAAGCACTGCATCTGCATGCCCAGGCGGCACATCATAGCATTCCAGGCGAGGTGTTCTGAGGCTCTGAAATTTTTTTTTTCTTTTCCTTTTTTTTTTTTTTTTTTTTTTTGAGACAGAATCTCACTCTGTTGCCCAGGCTGGAGTGCAGTGGTGTGATCTCGGCTCACTGCAACCTCCACTCCCTGGGTTTGATTCTCCCGCCTCAAGCCTCTTGAGTAGCTGGGATTACAGGCACCTGCCACTATGCCCAGCTAATTTTTGTATTTTTACAAAAAATACAAAAGACAGGGGTTTCACCATGTTGGTCAGGTTGGTCTTGAACTCCTGACCTCGTGATCCACCCACCTAGGCCTCCCAAAGTGCTGGGATTATAGGTGTGAGCCACCGTGCCCGGCCCAAAATGGTTTAAGATCAGTCACGTCTCAGGAACCAATGCACTTGGTCAACGATTACCTTACTGAGCAAAAATAGTTTTTATAAACCAACTGCATATACTATCTTCTGTCAGTATCATTTCATTAAAAAGACAAGGCCTTTTACTATCAAAAAATTACGAAGAGCCTAACATTCTAAGAAAAGACTGGGTTGGGTGCCACGGCTCATACTTGTAATCTCAGCACTTTGGGAGGCCAACGCAAGTAGATCACTTGAGCCCAGAAGTTTGTGACCAGCCTGGTCAACATGGCGAAACCCTGTCTCTACTAAAAATACAAAAATTAGCCAGGTGTAGTGGTGTGTGCCTGCAGTCCCAGCTACTCAGGAAGCTGAGGTGGGAGGATCGCTTGAGCTCAGGAGGTCAAGGCTGTACTGAGCTCTAATTACACCATTGCACTCCAGCCTGGGCGACAGAGTGAGACCTTGTCTTAAAAAAAAAAAATGCTGTTCTTTAATCTGAATATTTTACTTCTGTCTTGTCTTTATGTGTTGTTGCATTTTGCTGTGGATCAGTAAAAACTTACCTTTGGAGTGGCTCTGTCCGTGTCGGCACTTGGAAACCCCATTTCTGTATGCTAAGGATGTCTGGGGCAAAGAGATCTGCCCCTGCAGACACAAATGACCTCCGGATTACAGGAGGTGGGTAGGAAGGCATTTTGCAGGAGTAGAGAGTGTTCCTTCCATCCACTTACCCTTCCACGTAAATCTCTGAGACCCAGGCAAATGCTGCCAGTTTCAGGGAATCTTCCCTCATGGCCTCAGGTCAAAACGCAAATGGGTCGGTTCTCTGTGCCCCCACCAGGCATCGCCTGTAACCCTAAGTGGCCATTGGCTAACTCTCCCTTATATTGGGTATGTTAGTTGGCCTGTTCTCCTCCAGTAGACTATATGCTCCCTGAAAGCAGGGGTTGCTTCTTAACCATTTCTCTGTACCCCCATGCCTTGTACATAGAACATTCTTGAACATATTCACTGAATAAAGTTGAATCCAACATCTTCCTTTTTCATTTTTTCCTCTCTTTCTTCCTCCCTTCCTTCCTTCTTTTCCTTTTTAATTCATTGTTGTCTCCCCAGTCTCTTCCCATTAGAACATGGCTATTTCCACACTCAAGTTTCTCTGTAATTCTGCAGTCTTCTCCTTTCTTCCCCCTCCCTCCTTCCTGTAATTTCAGTTATTCAGAATGAAAATGAATGAACCATGACATTTGCCTTTTATATCAAAATAAAAAAGAAGAAAACAAAAATAGAAGAGAGTAAAGCAAAAATAGAAGATTGCTGTCAGGCAACACACTCCCCATCCCAATAGAAATACCATGGCCTTTCTTTCTGCCAAAGGTGACCTCTGGGATCTAGACAAATCCTGCATGCCATTGTTTTATGGGCGGCATTTTCTTGTGGCCCCCAGCCATTACCTTCCCTAAATCTATTTCCTGTCTCTGTTTCTCCTTGTTTCAAATTCTCCATGTTTAACAGTTACTTCTTGCTTCTTCCTTCCGTAGTACATCCCATCAGATACCATCCTCATCTCCTGATCCTCAGATCCCATCCTTTGAGCCTCAAATCCCTGACTCTGCAGACTCTCTTCCTATGGGCCACAGAGCCCTTGCCTTGGGAAGTTGTGGTAAAGGAGGAAAAGGAAGCATTTGTGTAAACTGAAAGCTTTTCCGTGTATTTTTATGGGATGCTGAAGGTCTTGGAATCACTCGGTCTGTAGCCCTGGCATGCTCCAAAATGAGCTCTATTTCTGGGCCTGTCAGATGAAATGCTGTTGCTCCTAGTTATTTTTGGCTCTTTGCCCTTCTGAATAGGTGCATATTCAGCTCAATTCTTCCCCCCACCCTGAGCTGGGGGAAAAAGCAGGCAGCTTCCCTTAGCCAAGCCCTCCCCTGTGTCAGGAGCACTTTCGCCCTTAAGCAGCAGCTACTGACATAAGCTCTCTGGACAGCCCATGACTTACTTGTGCAGTGTCCAGGTGGGCGGCAGGGAAATCCATTCTCTGGCCCTCTTGGGCCATTAAGGGAAAGCTTTGTGAGCTGAACATTTCCAGGCAGGTGCAACCAGATGTCCAGGGCCTCCTTATTCATACCCAGGTCTGCATCCTACCCCACCACCATAGTTGCAGAAACTTCTGCCATCCTTGGGAGTATTGGGATAAGAAGCAGGGATTTCAGGCTCAGTGAGCACAGAAGTCCCTGTGTACTGGGTGTTTGGGGAAGGAAAGTGCACAGGATGTAGAAGATCAAGGGCATGTGTCCATAGATGTAAGGACATCTTTGGGACCAGGTGCAATGGCTCACGCCTGTAATCCCTACACCTTGGGAGGCTGAGGCAGGTGGATCACGAGGTCAGGAGTTTGAGACCAGCCTGGTCAGCATGGTGAAACCTCATATCTACTAAAAATACAAAAAATTAACTGGGAATGGTGGCATGAACTTGTGGTCCCAGCTACTCGGGAGGCTGAGGCAGGAGAATTGCTTGAACCCAGCAGGTGGAGGTTGCAGTGAGCCGAGATCGTGCCACTGCACTCCAGCCTGGGTGACAGAGCGAGACTCTGGAAAAAAAAAAAAGATGTAAGAACATCTTTGATCTTTGATCTTCGAGTGAGCGTGTTGAGAAGAACATGCGTTTGAAAAATGAATAGAGTAGAGAGAAGTTAAGGGTGAATGTCCAGATCCAGTTGGGACAATGAGTAACAGAAGAGTGAATGGGCACCAAGGGAGAGAATGTCACTATAAATAATTGAAAAGAGAGTGAGTGCACATGAGAGCTTGGGGAAAGGCAGGTTGTGCCTATAATTCATAGGCATATTTTATAACTGCATCCTGCAGCTCCAATCGCAATCTTGGGTAGGCATTAACATTGATTTAGGGCTTTTAGTCCACCTGATAATATGTAATATCAAGCACAATGAAACGTCATGATCAGCTGTGATGCTTAGTAAAGTCCATATAAAATCAAGAAACACACAGAGAAGAGGCAGCTAGAACGGGGTCCTCTTAATAGCCATTTATCTCTACAGCTTTTCATGGAGAGGTTTCTTTTTCAGTTCTTATCAAGTATTACTTTGAGGCCTTCATTCATGTAATTCTCTTGGCAACCCGGAGAGGTAGACACTGTTACTATCATCAGCCTCCTTTTACAAATGAAGAAACAGAGACATAGGAAAGATCTCAGGTCCACAGCCAGGCGGTGGCAGAGCCAGTTTGGATTCTGGTAATTTTGCTCAAGGACTAGTGCCCATGTCACTACACCAAACTCTTGCTACGAAGGGCCAATGGAGAGGCAACCAGGTGCATGCTGGGGAAAAGAGGTCACATCTGGGTTTTAGGTTTAGGCCTCTGCCAGCACTTCACCAGGTGCTTGAGAACATAGATTTCTATGTCAGACACATTTGTCCAGGGCAACCCACCTCATCATAGCTGGGCTAGCTTGGGAAGATCACTAATCCTCAGGCCTCAGTCTCTGTGTCTGTAAAAATGGGACAAAATGAATCTACCTGTTTACACAGTGTTGTGAAGGCCAGGTAAGGTAGCATAGTGAGGGTGGTGGTAAATTGTTGAGCCTTAGACAAGAGTAAAGCATTGTGTGTGTATTATTCATACTTGCTAACTTCCAAAAAAGGCCCACAAGGAAAGATATAGCTCTTATAAGACCATGAAAAATTTTAAAAAGATTTATAAATACCTGTGGTGATATGTGTCTAATGATGACCCCACTCGTGAACCACAACTCCCATTATGACCCCAAGGGAAGTGTTTCCCCAGTTCTTCCCCCCGGAAGTCAGCCACCATACAGCTACCAGCACGTTGTGAGAGGGCCTAAGCTAGCCACATGGATGGAGAGAGAGGTGCTCAGTCAGCCTCCAACCATCCGGGTCAGCCCAGCCCAAACGTGAATGAGCAAACCATCTTGAACATCTGTCCCCGTTGATTCTTCAGATGACTTCAACCCTAGCCACCATCCCACTGAAACTGCATGAGAATTTGCAAGCAAGAAGTGCCCAGCTGAGTCCTGTCAGCTTACGGAACCATGGAAGATAAAAATAAAGTGTTGTTTTGAGCCAGTAAGTTTGAGGGTAGCTTGTTTATAGCAATAGATAACTGAAACAGTGCCCTGAGTATTTAACGGGCCAGTATAATCAGCTCTGAGCTTCTTACCATTCAAAGCAAAAAGGGAAGCAGAATGGATTAAGGCATTTATTATCTTGAGATTCTGCGATTTACCTTAATGCAGGGTTCATCCAACTGTCTCTTTGCAGTCAAATCAGAATGAAAATTAAACTGTCTTCCTTCCATGAGAATTTCTCCTATCTTCACCAAAACTATTTGTGCAAATTCTATAATCCACCTTGCCAGAGCAAAACAAATAATTACAGCTATCACTAATAAGAAAACATCCCTTGTATCTGGACCAAATCTTTCAAAACTCCAGGTCAAGCCCATTTTCTCCTGTTTGGTTCTCAGCACATCTTCTCCTCTTGCCTCATTCCCATCCCAAATTAAGTCGCAAACGGGCTCGGTGACTCCGGGGTCCTTAGCAGTCAGAATTAATGATTAAAATAGAAATGCTGAAAATAGTTGAAACCGAAGCAGATTGGATGATTTATTCAAACCTTCAGGAAAAATTACTATTCAGGCCAGAATTGAAATTTAGACCTGTGGTTCATAACCAATTAGAATGCAACTCTTCCCTGATGCTACCCGCTCCTCGCCACCCCGCAAAAAAGGAAAAAACTAGATAAAATTCATGCATGACTGTCCGGGTGTCCTTTAGAACCCGCACTCTGAGATGTCAGGAACCTTGTCTGTCTTCTGTGTAGTGTGGTGTTTATGCATTACTGGTGCTCATTAAAGCTTTTTTCATTAACAGCACCTTCACAGTCTATGATAATAAAAGACATAAAAATGAGTGAATCAGTGATTCCCATTCTCTCCAGTGTGGCATCAATAAGCAGGCAAGGCTGGTCTCATTCTAGGACGTCTAAGTTGTCACATGGGGTATTTACGGTCACCTCCCTCACTTGGGACCCACAGAGGGCACAGGCAACTCTTTGAAGGTAATGAAATTTGTCTTTCATGACTTGACCTCATTTTCTATACTCTTTCTCCCTCATTAGTCTTCACCCCTAAATTGGGCTTTGGAGGCTTCTATGCTGAGAGTCTGCGGGTAGCCTGATCGTTGGGAGACAGGGCCAGACTCAAATCCCAGCTGAGTTCCTTCGCCTACATTTACATAAACACTTTCCAGTCATCAAGACATTTCACATTTCAGTTCATGTTTGCAACAGTTCTGTGAAGGAGGCTGTTATGGGTTGAACTGTGTTCCCTAAAAGGATATGTCGGAGTCCTAATCCTCAATACTTGTGAATGTGACTTTATTTAGAAATAGGGTTCATACAGGTGTCATTAAGTTAAGATAAAGTCAGAAGGTGGGCTGAGCATGGTGGTTCATGCCTGTAATCCCAGCACTTTGGGAGGCTGAGGCGGGTGGATCACTTAAGGTCAGGAGTTCAAGACCAGCCTGACCAACACGGTGAAACCCGTTTCTACTAAAAATACAAAATTTAGCCAGGCGTGGTGGCACATGCCTGTAATCCCAGCTATTTGGGAAGCTGAGGCAGGAGAAGACTTAAACCTGGAAGGCAGAGGTTGCAGTGAGCTGAGATCGCACCACTGCACTCCAGCCTGGGTGAAAGAGCGCGACTCTGTCTCAGAAAAAAAAAAAAAAAAAAAGGCAGAAGGTGAACCCTCATGCAATGTGACTGGTATCTTTATAAGAAGATGGAAATTTGGGGCCAGGCATGGTGGCTCATGCCTATAATCCCAACATTTTGGGAGACCGAGGCGGGTGTATCACTTGAGATCAGGAGTTGGAGACCAGCCTGGCCAACATGGTGAAACCTTGTCTCTACTAAAAATACAAAAATTAACCGGTATAGTCGCATGTGCCTGTAATCCCAGGTACTTGGGAGGCTGAGGCAGAGGTTGCAGTGAGCCAAAATCGTGCCACTTCACTCCAGCCTGGGTGACAAAGTGAGACTCTGTCTCAAAAAAAAAAAAAAAAAAAGAAGAAGAAGAAGAAGGAGGAGGAGGAGGAAATGTGGACGATGTGGATGTGGACATAGACACATACACAGGGTATGACAGTGTGAAGAGCCAGAGAAAAGATGGCCATAGGAGGCAGAGACTGGAGCCAGGATGCCACAAGCCAAGGTGTGCTTGGGGCAACCAGAACCTGGAAGAGGCAGAAGGATGCTCCTCTCAAGGTTTCAGAGAGAGCATGGCCTTGCCAGTACCTTGGTGTTGGGCTCCTACCTTTCAGAACTGAGACAATACATTTCCTCGTTTCAAACTGCCCAGTGTGTGCTCATTTTTGCCAGTAGTCCCAGAAAACGAATACATAGATAGTTGTTATTTTCCCGTCCTTTTCCATCTAATGTTATTGGGCCCCTATTGTGTTCCAGGCTCTGTGCTGAACTCTGGAGCCTAGACCCAAGGCTACAGGCTGATATAAAGCAACTCAAAGTTCCCAAGGTTCTTACAAAATTTCCGTGCTCATTCTGTTGTGTCTCAGGCTCCCACCGTCGTCCTCACATCCAGGCGCCCCCCGACCCATCACCATGGTTGTATCTGTGCCCCTTCCCACAACTATCAGAGATACACAGTGCTGGGAACGGAAGTGACGTTGAACATCTGCTGATCTAACGCCCTGGTTTCCTGGTGTGCTACGCTGAGATTCAGAGGAGTGGGGTAGCTAGTAGAAAGGCAGCCTTGCACCCAAGTACGTCTTCCCACTCCCTGCCTCTGATCAATGCATGTTATATGTCAATCCAACAAACAACAAATATTTGTACTAAATTACTGATGACTGGTAAGCACAACATATTGTACCTCCCAGAGGTATTTGAATGTGGAACAACGGCTTAACTCAGAGAAGTGAATGTCTAATAGTGGAATGTGGTGCTGCAGGTGGGGTGGGCATGGCAGGGCAGGGAGATTTGAGAGCAAGTGTAGGGTCTTTAGCTCGCCGTTTATCTCATGTCCCTAGAGCGACTTCTGTGTCTGCTAAGTATAGGACTGGCTACCCTGGAGAATTGTGGAACTGGGCCAAGGAGGGACTTGCCCGCTTCTGTACTTTGAGAGGCCATGCAGGCTGTGACCAATGGCCTCCTGGATGCAGAAGGAAGCACCGGCCTCATTACTTGCAGGTATTACGACTGCTGTTTTAAACTCCAATACTGCTGAACCTTTCAGAAATAGATCCATTATAGGTCTGCTTTAGCCCCAGGGCTTTCACACAGGTCACTAGAAAATCCAAGATTGCACAGTAATTCAAACTCTTAGGAAGGAAAGAAACAAATTCTCTTCAGCGCTTCCTCCCTCCCCTCCCTGCTTCTGGCCTAAAAGGAAGCACCTCTTCATTTCTGTAGTGCTTTGGAATAAGTAGCTCTTACATTGAACTTGAAATCTAAATTTTTCTTCAGCTATTAATTGATAAGAGCAGCTCATTTTACTTCTCATGCTCTGAAGTAAGATTACAGTGTAAATAAACTGGGTCAGGTTTAGCAGGATGGACGTGAACTGTTCTCTAATTCCCCTTAATCTCCGGTAAAGGAATAACTAGGATTTGGACATCAACATTCAATAAGCAATTATGCTGCTCCTTCATACTCGATCTAAATTAGTCCACAGTTTCCTCAAAGAGAATCCAACCAACCTCCAAACCAGGCTCTTAAATTGCAATCTCTTTGTATTGTTCTGGCTGATGAGAGACAAGTCGACATTGTGGGAGGGGTTTGATTTGATTTATATTAATTTTTAAACTATCTGGGATCTCTCGTTTTACTTGAAACAGATCAGGGAAAAGGGGTCGGTAAACAAGGGTTTCCTCTACTGCTGATAACCACACCATGCTCAGCATTTCATGAGCCTGGCTTCTCATTTTCATAGCACATTAGAATCATTATCTAATTATTAATCTCACCCTAGAGTTCTTAGGAGCTTATGACGCCTGTTGAAGTTAATGAAGGCTTTTACCTATAGATCTGGCGTTAAATCATTGTGATTGCCTGAGTGCCCACAATATGGTAGGCGCTGACAGAGCTGACAGAAAGGAAAGAGAATTAAGCAGAATTGGAAATTAAGGAGGGGAAGAAGGAGAAGGCATGGGAAAGAAGGAGGGGCGAGATACCAAATCGAGATAGTAACTTCAAAACACCTCATTAGGAAAATGGGGCAGTTAAGAAAGAACTCACCAAGTAATCTGCTTAAACTTTAATTAATAATGCATTTATATATATTTATGTGGCACACTTTCTCTAGGGAACCCAATGTGCTTAGCAAACATATTATATAATTAACTCTCTCATATCTGAGTGAAGTGGAGAGGCAGCAGAGTTACTCCGTAACTGGTTGAGCAGATTGGTGGGTGACAACTAGATGTCTTGCTTGGGAGAGGAAAGCCCATGTGTCACTTACCGGATGCCACAAGCACATGATCTCTCTGGGGGCCTAGTACTGTAAGGCTCTGTCTTAGCACCTTCCTAGAATAAGTAGTTTTTGTTTAGATAGACAGATAATGAGGATACATAGACGGAGATAAATAGGTATGAATGATTGTAGCAATCAAGAATATTTTGAGGGGGGGGTGTTATTTAGAAGAAAGTCAAACAGGGTATATTTAAAAAAAAATACTGCCTTCAAGACAAAAGATAAAAGGAAGTATTTCAAATCAGGAATGTTGATTACGGCATTAAATAAAATGAATTTGCAGAGGCCAAATGCCAAATGATGAGACATAACATTTGCTAAGTTGTGTTTAAACGCATTTTGAGTTCCTAAATTGTATCCTCAATGTACTGTTGACAGGATTACCATTTAGAAAAAAAAATACCTTTAACACGAATGGTATAAATATCTCTCCAAAAAGTACAAATGCATCTGCCAAACCAGGGGAAGGTAAAAACCAAACAAAACTTAGGAAATTTAAAAATAAAAAACAGGAAGCGAAAGTGGCACCTGCTCAGATGCAGTGAGTGTGGCTTCAGCGTGAGTTAGGTGGTCACGTACTTAAGATTCATGCCTTCATGGCCTACATCCCCTTGATCAACTACGAGAACAGACTTTTGTTCACCACATCCTAAAACCAGTAAATTGGAATCTCCATACACAGAAGGACAGACATAATCCTTGGAGATATCATGGTAATTAAAACCACAACTTGCATTGCTTGGACACACATAGTAGCCTACAGGAAGTTTCAATGCTGGAGAGAGGTTTTTCAAGTCTTTTTTTTTTTTTTTTTTTTTCCTTATGAGACTGTCAGCCTGACTGGAATGCAGTGGTATGATCACAGCTCACTGCAGCCTCGAACTCCTGGGCTCGAGTGATCCTCCCACCTCAGCCTCCTGAGTAGCTAGGACTACAAGCACAGCCACCATACCTGGCTAGTTTTTTTTAAAAAAAGAAAAAAACGTGAACACAGGGTTTCACTATGTTGCTCAGGCTGGTCTCAAACTCCTGGGCTCAAGTGATCTTCCCACCTCAGCCTGCTGAGTTGCTAGGATGACAGGCACAGCCACCATGCCAGGCTCCTTATCTTTCTAAAATGAAATATGAACTTACATCAAGACCACTGTCAGGAAAGTATAGAGGGAAGGGTGGTGAGGTGGAAGGGAAGAAGCTTTTTTAAAAGCAAACAAAACCACTCTATTGATTCTTAACTCTCCACCTGATTCCTGACTACTTTCCATATTTATTTTATTCTACCTTTTTAGGGGAATTTTTTTCCCCTTTTTTTTAAGAGAAGGAACTTGCCATGTGGGGTAGATTGGTTCTAGCCGATACTCCACAAATTATCGATCAAAGGCCCTTAAATAAGTTTCTTGACCCATCTGAGCTGGCTTTATTCATCGAAAATAATGGTAGCAACTTTCAGGATTGTCCTGAGGATTATATGAAATGGTGGCTGAGAAAGTGCTTTGCAAATTACACAGATGTGTGGGGTTATTGGTATCAATTTTGGACAGGGATGAAAGTCTTCCAGCTCATTGCACAGACACTTCTGAGAGTCAGGTCTTCATCCCCCTGCCCTCTTCCAGACAGACATCCCATGCTACTGCCACTGGAAAGTTCCCAAATCACACTCCAGTTTAAAAGACGTTGGTCTTATTTTATTACTTTCTTTACCCTTTGGACTAACCCAAGTTTAGCTGGCTAATTTCAACATTAGTCAGGGATCAGTCTTTAGCCTTAATATAAACCAACTGACATTTTCCTGCTTAATCCTCCTGCTTTAAGTAGCACAGAGCCACAAAGACAAAACAAGATCCCTCTTTCTGTGTTCCTTCAGGGGCTGTAGGTAAATTCTCCTTCACAAGATATACATGCAGGCTGCCTGGGGGGACTTTTCTCTAGAGCTTTCTGATATTCAGACCAATTAAGGTTTTCTAACTCCATTCACATTTTTAGTATACGTTATGGTCTGAATGTTTTTGTCCCTTCTCTGCAAAATTCATTCATTAAAATCCAATCCCCAAAGCGATGGTGTTAGGAGCTGGGACTTCAGGAGGTGATGAGGTCATGAAGGTTCTGCCCTCATGAATGGGATTACTACCCTTATGTAAAGAGTCTCCAGAGAGCTTCCTCCTCCCCTTCCACCATGTGAGGACACAGTGAAAAGGCACCATCTGTGAACCAGGAAGTGGGCCCTCACCAGATACCAAATTTACTGGCACGTTGATCTTGGACTTCCCAGCCTCTAGAACTGGGAAATAAATTTCTGTTGTTTATAAGCCACCCAGTCTATGGTATTCCATTAGGGCCGCCCCAGTGAAGACAGTAGATACAGTTTATACTTTCTAATCTAAAATACCAAAAGCTTTCTCAAACCATGGAAGCCATGGTGATATTTTTAGGTAATATTTTATTATTCTCATTCTGAATTTATTCAAAGATTCATATCCTTATCTACATAAAATATCTATTACATATGTTATCTATAGCTATATGAATTATATCTCTACATCTATCTATATAATGGGTTCAAATTCATCTATACCTAATCTCAACTCACCAGATTTAAATTTATGGTGTTTAGTGTTTCTGTGAAGCATCTTGCATCTCCAATTATATAAAAGAAACATCTGAGGACCTAACCAATGCCAGGCATAGTGGCTCACGCCTGTAATCCCAGCATTTTGAGGTCAGGAGATCGACATCCTCCTGGTCAACATGGTGAAACCTCATCTCTACTAAAAATACAAAAATCAGCTGGGTGTGGTGGCACGTGCCTGTAATTCCAGCTACTCAGGAGGCTGAGGCAGGAGAATCGCTTGAACCAGGTAGTCGGAGGTTACAGTGAGCTGAGATTGCACCACTGCACTCCAGCCTGGCGACAGAGGGAGACTCCGTCTCAAAAAGAAAAAGAAAAAAAGAAAAAAGGAAAAGAAATAGACCAAATACTGGGAAAGACCTGATAGCCTCAAGGTGAAGTCACACTCCTCAAACCATAACACCAGACCCCCAATTGCAATCTCATTAAACCTCACCACAGTCTGGTGAGGGATTCAGCGATTGCTTTTAGTTTTATTTTCAGAAAAAAATACTGTGAAGATCCAAGGAGATCTGGCCATTTTTCAAGGTCACACACCTATAGCATGGCAAAAAGGCAAGAAGCCGAGTATCTTCAGCCCACACGTTTGCAGCAGCCCCAGTTGGATGGTGATTTCTGTCCGAGCAGAGGACGCCGGGCAGTCGACCCCTGTCAGAGAGCTTCACTCTCTTGGGAAATTTTGCAAAGCTTTTCCAATTCCTCCAGACTACTGTTAAGCATCCAAATGATTCTATTCTAGCTTTTAATACCTTCCCATCTCCCACCAAAACTGAGGTAGGAGAAATATTTAAAGTCTCAAGAGCACAGGGAGCAAACAACCGTTTCCTTTTTTGTTCCTCTGCAGATGAAGAAATAGCAAAGCTGTTTTTGCATTTCAAACTTTAAATTAAAAAGTTGACTTGCAGAATCCTGAGCTCCACTTTCCTCAGTGAATGGAATGAGGTCTGCCCCTCAGTGGGGAGGTTCTAGTGAGGCTGGAGTGGAGGCATTTCCATGTACATGCTAGGCGTTTCAATAGTTCGGAAAGCAAAACTGATTTAAGGTTGAAAACCTCTAACCACATGGTATAGAACTTTATTCTTATTTAAAACAATCCTCGAATTATTGGCCATGCTTGTTTTTATTCCACAAAACCTTCTATACCAGGTGTACTAATTATGCGTCCTCTATACAGTGTTCAAAAGTAGGGAGGATTTTGTCCCCCAGAGACATTTGGCAACGTCTGGAGATACATTTGGTTGTCACAACTGGGGATGGGGGAGATGTGTGCTAGTGGTATCTGGTGGGTAAAGGTCAGGGATGTTGCTCAACATCATGCAAGGCACAGGGCAAACTCCACGACCAAGAATGACATGGCCCCAAATGTCACGAGTGCCAAGGTTGAAACCCAGCTCTATGACAATCACAGTTACTATTCAGGACAGTTTCCTTCCCCCTTCCTACACTGTGGCCCCCAATTCTGCCCCTGCGAGGTTTATTGCTATCTTAACATGCTATGAATTACAATAGCTTGACCCCAAAAGATTTTTCCAGACCTTTTAAATCTCTAAATGTTGAATATATGGAGTACGAAAATGCTATTATGATGTATTTTATTATTAGAATTATAAATGGAGTCAAGAGCATTTACATTTTGAATTTATCTATATTTAATCCTGGTTGTAAATCGAAGGCCCGGCACGCAAAGGCCACACATCACCTCTCAGGAGAGAGATTATGCCAACTTGGTTGGGTGCCTTGTGTTCTATTAAAGTTGAAACCAGGCTTCCCTGTCAGACTGTTATGGCTAAACACGTTCGGATCTGCAAGCAGCAAGCACAGGCTGTTCATTGTGTGCAGAAGAGAGAGCCGAGCCGGGCTACTGGAGCGTGTCCCTCCGCCACCCCAGCACCCTCCCCATTATCCACTCAGGACTGGGAGGCCAGCCTGCTTGGCAGCTAACAGCTGTTGGGGGACACCTGTAATTGAGTCAATATGCCAGCCAGGGACTGTGTCGAGGCAAGAACAAGAAATTCTACAGCACTTTCCAGTACGCTTCTGGGTATGCTTCCACAACCCACACCAAAAAACTGGGTCCTTCCCAGTCCTCCACCGATTCTTCCACGTGGGTCCGCTTTGCTGTTAGGATAAGGACAACACTCCGCAAGGGCCCACAAGGTACTGCCCACACCCTTTGCCCTACCCCGTCCTCCCACGCTGACCTTCATGCTAGTCATCATGTGCATTATGCTTTCCCACCACAGGGCCTTTGCACGAGCTGTTTTCATTTCTTTTCCACCCCCGCAGCCCACTTCACTTAGGTAAGGCACTGGCTCATATACAGATCATCACTTCCTCAGTCATCATTCCCCAACGACACTTCCCAGACCTCCCTGATGAAGGCAAATCCTTCTAATATACATTTCCACTGCACCAACTTGTTTCTTCAGAGCACTCCCACTGATGTACTTTTACAGTTGTTTGTGTACTTAATTAAATAATGTCTGGTTATGACATATCATTGTATCCTAAGCACCAAGCACAGCACTTGGTGTATAGTAGGTGCTGGGTAAGTATTTGTTGCCTGGCCATTTAATTTTTTTAAACGAACAGTTTTTTTTTAAATGAAAGAACAAATGAATGAATGAAACTATTGTAAGATCTGAAACCTGGATCAAAGTCACAGGTATGAAACTGTGCGTGTGCTTGCGTCTGGCTAACCATTCGGATTGTCAGTTTAGGTTATTGAAAGGAACAGAAGAGAAATCTTGTCTATAAAACACGGAACGGAGAAAAAAGTGGATACCTCACTTAGAGCATCATTAAGTTAGAGAACAAACTCCCACACTCTGCTCTCAGATGAAGCCAACATCCAGATTCTCACTGCAAACTTGGCTCCCCTAGAATTCTCTGTTCTTCCTTCCCCTGTGCCCGCTGCTTTCTAAACGTGAAATATCCACAGCTGCGCCGTTGCTTTACTTTTTGTTTTCTTTTTTCTTTTTTTTTTCTGGCGAGGTTAACCTTCCTTCTTCAGTTGTCTGTTGTGCAGTACCCAAGAGGCCAACATTACCGTTTGAGATATTTAAATATGACTTTGAGAAACGAGTCTGTCTTAGATATAAAAGCCCGCAGTCACCACGATGAACATGACTGCAATGTTTAAAATTCCTAAATAAAGAGATGCAGCACTTTCTGCATATTCATTGCTGACATGAATATTATATATGATGCCTGTTTTTGTAAGCATTCAGATAAAGCAGTAGGAGAGAATGTGGATTTACTTATTTTTATCAATGGAAACAACTCCACTTGACCAAAGGAAGAATTGTTTCCTCTAGTATAAAGAGCAGTATGTACACGGAAGGCAATTCCGTGTATTAGTCTCTGAGCAAAGCTTTATTTTTATAGGATTGTGTCATTTTATGCACAGTCCCCAAGTGCCTTGTCAGTGACAGCCACTCATTAAATCATTTAAACTATCATATAAAAATAAAGATGGATTTTAAGCTACACTGAGCCAGGCAGTAGGTTAGCAAATACTGATTGCTCCCCGTGGGGTCCCAAGTATTCTTTCAGGTGATGGAAGTACATATGAAAGAAGTACATGGTCTGTTACCTTTGAAAGGACTTAGGGACTAATCAAAGCCACAATCAGATGAACCTCTAATCAAAGTAAAATTATCCAGATAAATGCTGTCTTTTCAAATTGGATTGAAGGTCAGCAGTGAATCAGTCTTCAGACTCAGCCAATAAGGTGGCAGGCACTATGCTGGACAGAGAGGTACACTGTTCCATCAGTGGTAAACAGTTTAGCAAAAGGTTAGAAAGTCATGAAACTGAAAGAAGAACCTCCAAGAGGTCAATGTGGTTGATGCACAACTGAACTCCTCCAACTTTGTGGCAGTTGAAGGCACAAGAATAAACTTGGTACCTCTTCCACAAGATTCATTTCCTCTTTTTGGCAAAAAATTCTATAAATTTTCAACATGGAAATGAACATGAGTGTCTCGTGGAGAAGAATAAAAATAAATCTGAAAATGTGGAACAACAAAGAATTCCTGTAGACTAGAGATGGGAGTGCAGGTTGGTTCAACCACTCTGGAAAGGTCTTTGAACTATCAGAGAGTTGAAATACGTTGAAATATGTAAAAACCATCATCCAGTAATTCACTTCTAGATATATATGCCCCAAATTCATGCTCACATGTACCAACAGATATTTGTAAGACTGTTCATGGCAGGTTTATATATAATAACAACGGGATACAACTTAAATGCCCATCAACAATGATATACATAAATAAATGTTGGTGTACTCATATATACATATATTGAGTATACTATACTATTGGCATACTACACGGCATGAAAATGAGTAACCAAAGACCACACAGGGCACCACAGATGAATCTCACAAACATTATGTTGAATGAAAGAAACCATATACGAAGGAATTTGTAGTGTTTGATTATATTTACATAAAATTCAAAAACAGGCAAAACCAAATAATAGTATTAGCAGTCAGAAGAGTGGTTGGTTTCCTTTGAGGAGAAGATAGTGAAGCATTTGTTTATCTGGAAGTTATACATTTTGTGATAATTTCTTGAACTGTATGTCTATTTTCTGTGTACTTTTTAGAAGGTACGTTATACATAATAATATTTCAATGATTAAAACATCTTCTCTAAAGCATGTGACCTTTTGAAAATGAAAACACTATAATTCAAAGAAATATATTGCTTGTCAGTGGGACTTCTGCCCCAGATTTGCTGAAATACATGTTCATCCTTTGTCCTTAAGTTCAAGAGCCACTGGCATGGGTGGTGGGAGTGGGAAGAAGCAGTTTTCATCTAAGATGCTGGTCAGGGATTATCATATAAGATCCAGAAGCTGGAAGGCAGGTGGCAATTGACCAGATTGTTTTTCCAAGCCCAGGGGTGACTCCATCAGGGACATTATTTTCTGGGGATTGTGCCAAATATAAGCATGAGACCAGGGGTTGCCTGAAAAAGCTAGAAACAAGTTAATCAGAGGCAGAAATTGGAGTTAAAGAGAGAAGCCAGAGAGCAGAGCCAAACAAATGGCACCAAATGACAGATATCACTGGTGTGCAGTAAAGGGGCAGCAACTGGAGACACATTGCAGAGGAGTCCAGGAGCAGGCTAGAAAATAGAAAGAAGGGTTGAAAGTTGGGGGTGGGGTGGGACGAGGCGCTGCTCTCCCACACTGCCATGTTACAGCATTAAGACTCCGAGGAGTCAGAGAATTCTGAATTTGAACCTGGACTTCCAGGCGTTGAAGAAGGTCTATTTGTCAAGGTAGGAGGATACGACACATTTTGTTTAGCTTGCTGTCTTGATTTATAACTTCCAAATATTTGGATGTATGGCAGGCTGGTCTCCATTTGTACTCTTGCCCCAGGATCTGAAAATATCAGATATTTTGCTAGGATCCTACATTCTTCATTTAGGAGAGACTGCTTCTGTGGCAGAGAGTACATTCTGACCACTACTCTAGTTCATCAAGATTTCTTTGGAACACGGATTCTGACATATCAATGCCACTTTTAGCCGTCCTCCGTCCTGTAGCTATGGGCAAACCCCACATCGAGAAACATGGTTTCTAGTTCATTTATGCCAGTGAGAATGCTGAACAGGACAGGAGTAAGTCTTCAGTCTTGTAGGAGCACATTAGATATTTCCCTAAGATTGATGTCAACCCATTCATCCACACGCTGTGGGGGCAGCTGTTTGACCAACACAACTACCTAATCAGTTCTGTCCTGCCAATAAGGATATGATAAAAAGGTTCTCGAATACTGCTGCAGTCAGTATACGTGGGGTCATGGAAGGCTGCTGACCTCATACGTGGGGACTTTTGCAGAGAAGAGATGGAGTGGCTTGACAAGACTTGCCAGTTTCTAGAACTCACCGTCTCTCTCTCGCTCTCTCTCTTTTTTTTTTAATGTGATCCTCCACCCTATGCTCCACAACTGACTTTGTGAGAGCAGTTGAATTTGGCCACTTAATAAAGGCAGAGGTGAGCGGTACAGAAGGTAATGAGGCAAACCTTGTAGGTAGTCTTCCAAGTTTCTGGTCTGATGGGAAAGATGGCAATGACTTTGGAGAACCAAAAGTCAAGGGTCAGCAAGCTTTTTCTGTAAAGCACCATATCATAAATATTTCAGGTCTTGTGCATCAGTCTCTGTTGCAGCTATGCAACTCTGCTGTGAAATCACTCCTAGTGCAATGATCAGCCATAGACAACATGAAATGAATGGTCATGGCTGTGGTTCAATAAAACTTTACTGACAAAAATAGGTGGTGGGTCAAATTTGATATGGCTATAGTTTGCCAACGTCTGTTTTCAAGTATAATCACTCCCTGAGACTAAGCAAAGGACATCAGGAAATGGGCTAATCTTCTGAGTTAGTAAGTAAAACAATGACAACACCATGTGTCATATTAAAGATGGCCCTCGTTGTGCTGCCCTGCTCTGCAGCTCACAGACCATCAGAAGAATCCAAGTAAAACACCAATCTCCTTGCACCCTTCCTAACCTGAGAATTTTCTGGGCTCCCGTTTACAGTGGCTTTACCTAAACACTCCTGCTTTCTTTCCCAGCCTCACCCTTTGTCCCTATCACATACACCATGCTGTCCAGTCATACAGAGCTCTTCTCTGATCCCTCGTTAGCTGTGCAGAGTCATGCCTCCAAACCTTACCCCGTGTTGTTCCCCCTGCTGAAAAAACTCCCTTGTTGCTTTCAAACTCTTACTCATCCTTCAAGGGACCATTCAAATGTCTCTGCCTTGAAGTTTGCCAGGCACCCTTAAGTTGGGTTAATTTTCCTTCTTCCATGTTCTCATAGCACTTTGTACAGAACGATACTTCATCAACACAACTTCAGAGTGATCCCTTCTAACTCATCTCTAATAGTTTAACCTTCTTGTGTATAGTATTTAAGAAATCTGTTTGCTCCTTTCTCACTGGGATGTGAATTCTTTTCAGACACAGGCTACACCTTATTAATCTTCGCCCACCCCAGGGTTAGCACTGAATCCGGCACAGAAAGGATGTGGAGCACATGTTTGCACAATTGTTTAACTCATGGCAGAATCTGCTCGTGCTCACACCACTGGGGCTCCATGGAGTGATTCACAGTTTAGATTGTCTGCTATTTTTATAAGACACTTTCAGCAGCTTAATAACCGGCTCTTCCTGACAAGGCATTTGGGAACTGTGCATAAGTGACAGAATAATATTAAAATCAAATCAAGTTCAGAGATAAATATACAAATCTCTGCTCCACCTACGTGATATGCCCCCTACGAATCACAAAATTGTTTTAGTTGATACAGCTGTTGTGTGTTTTGTACAAGGATTTTCTCTTTCGAAGATATCTCGTGAAAATCTCATTCTCTTATGAAATATGAGACCATGTTACACCTTTTCCCTTTTTAAATACGTTTCCTACATCTTGTTGATTTGATCCCCAGTTCCATTTAGAACACTGAAGGGGTAATCTACGCAGTGGGACCCCAGTGGCCTCAAAGTGTGGCTGCAGTTTTTCAAAGTGCCTCGTCGAAGACCGTTCGTAGAAGTAAATCTGGGCAAGATCAGGTTCATGAAATGACACAGGTCCCTGGGCCTACTTCTACATTGTTTATCCAAGGAGAAGGTCAAATGTGTGTTTAAGATGGACACCCTGTTATGAGTTGAAGCCTGCCACATCCTCAGGTTTCCTGCAACACCCACTTTCCAGATACTGCTCTTCCTGCAAATGAGTAAGACAACAGGGCAAACAGAACTAGGAGGTGGGAGGGGCAGATGTGCAGTTATGAGGCCCTCGCTCCCTCTAAAATGTGTGAGTGGTGAACCCTCACTTCATCTAAAACTTCAGACGGTCTCATATATTTTTCTTTATTTAGTCCAAGAATTCTTGGGGAAACACTAGGCTTGTAAGAATCTTCTCAGGCCAGGCGCAGCGGCTCACACCTGTAATCTCAACATTTTTGGAGGCCAAGGTGGGAGGACCACTTGAGCCCAGGAGTTCGAGACCAGCCTGGGCAACATAGCAAGAACTAATCTCTCTCTAAAAAAAAAAAAATTTTAGCCACACAGGGTGGTGTGTGCTTGTAGTCTCAGCTACTCCGAAAGCTGAGGTGGGAGGATTGCCTGAGCCCAGAGGTTAAGGCTGCAGCAAGCCATGATTGCACTCCAGCCTGGACGACAGAGCAAGACCCTGTCTCAAAAAAAAAAAAAAAATACCATAACAAACAAAAAGAATCTTCTTGGCTGTCAAATCCCTGGTTGGGTAGTGGCATCACTGTTTCTTTCCCTGCATCTCAGTTCCTTCTCTCCTGGTCTCGCCCGCTCCTCCGGAATCTGCCTACGTGGACTCCCACATTAGCCTGAAGCACTCACAGGCAAACTCCTCGAGGTTAACGGGGCCACGAAACAAGAGAGAGGAAAAGAAGTGGTCAAAATTAGTTTCTTTTAGGCTGGATTGATTTCCTCTGGGCCCTGGAATTGGCAGGACATAAATAGATAATCAAAGATTTTTACTTGCCCAGGTAGAGATTATATAATCAGAGGCTGCTTCTTCCTTTGGTTTTTTTGAAACTTCACTGGAAGGAAATTCTCCTTGAGTTCTCAATGACATCGAGCATTCCTCCTCTGCTTTTACTAGGAAATCTTCATTCTCTTTAAGCCAACAGCCTTCAAAGCTAATCAGGTTATTCTATGTAAGTTAATATACACACTGGGGCTTTAAAAATACATCTTTTATGATCTTTGGTGTGTGTGTGTCTTGTGTGTGTGACAAGAGAGATCATACAATGGCACAGATAACCCATTTCAAAAATAACCTTTTTTCTTCTTCAGGATCCACTGAACCCAGGAACATGACCCCCATCCCTGTCCACCGCAGAGTTCAAAGATGAGCAGGTGAACCTTTCAACTCCTATTAGCAGAAGGAATGATTTCTTTCCAGTCTCCCCCATTTCAGCCCCCATTGCAGTGACTCCCAACTCTGCACCTGGCTCCAGAGCCCAAACTCTTTTTTCCACTCTCCTCCACCTACTTATGTCCCAGGCATCTCCAGCTCAACTCATCCAAGCTGATCGTCCCCTCTGTTCCACGCTCAGCCCACCAGGCCTGCTCTTCCTCCAGCGTTTCCTGCGGCACTGTAAATATTTCCAATCATCCACATGAGAAATCTGCTGCCCATAGCAGCCAGGAATTCTTTTCAACCAGGGGAAACAAGTCTTTTGTGCCCACAGCCACTAGCTCAGGCCCATGACGCATTGGATCAGCCAGAGAAGCCTGGCCCAGCAGGGCGCGTCTTTCTTGCTTGTCTCCACATCTGAGCACTTTTGTCTGCTCCATTCCCTCCCCTCTTGACCTAGTTTGGCCCTTAGCTTCTTCCTTGGACTTCTGTAAACACCGGGTGGAAGTGGGCTTAGAGCATCGGGTCCCGGTCCAAACAACCTGCGTTCAAGTCCTGCCTCCACCCAGTCTTAGTTTCAGGACGTGAATGACATCATTTCATCCTCCCTCTGCCTCAGTTCCCTTATCCTTAAGTAAGAACAATGCCTAGCTGGGCGTGGTGGCTCATGCCTGTAATCCCAGCACTTTAGGAGGCCAAAGTGGGCAGATCACTTGAGATCAGGAGTTCGAGACCAGACTGGCCAACATGATGAAACCCCATCTCTACTAAAAATACAAAAATTAGCCAGGCGTGGTGGTGGGTGCCTGTAATCCCAGCTACTCGGGAGGCTGAGGCAGGAGAATCACTTGAACCCAGGAGGCAGAGGTTGCCATGAGCCAAGATCGCTCCATTGCACTCCAGCCTGGGAGACAGGGCGAGACTCCGTCTAAAAAAAAAGAAAGAAAGAAAGAAAAGAAAAGAGAAAAGAACAGGGCTGGCAAGTTTTTGCTACAAAGGGCTAGATAGTAAATATTTCTGGTATTGAAAGTCAAGAAGCAAAATTGAGGCTACTAATAGGCATTTATAAAACTAGAGAGAAAATAAAGATCCACAACGTTTTCGCTGGTAGAATTCAAAATATAATAATAATTGGAACTCATAGAGAGAGTAGAAAGGTGACTGCCAGGGGCTGGGAGTGGGAGAATGCTGAGATGTTGGTCAAAGGGTACAAACTTTCGCTTATAAGATGAGTAAGTTCTGGGGTTCTAGAGTACAGGATGTACTCTAATTAATAGTTAATAGTACTGTATTGTAAACCTGAAATTTGCTGAGAATAGATCTCTAGTGTCACCACCACACACACACAAAATAGTTACTATGTGAAGTGATGGACATGCTAATTCAATTGTGATAATTATTTCACAACATATACCAAATCGTCATGTTGTATATCTTCAATATATACAATTTTAGTTTGTAAATTGTACCTCAATAAAAACAGAAAAAAGTATTATTAATTGAGGACAATTTTATTCATTTATTTACAGAATAGAGGTGGGGTCTCACTATGTTGCCCAGGCTGGTCTCAAACTCCTGGCATCAAGTGATCCTCCTGCCTTGGCCTCCCAAAGTTCTTGGATTACAGGGGTGAGCCTCTGTACCCGACCAAGGACAATTTTTTTTTTTTTTTTAATTCAGGCCTACTAATGAAAACAACAGAATTCTTTGTGAGGAGGATAACATTTTGTTTAATTAGGGTTTGAACTTAGTATTCCCTATCATCAAAATCAATTTAAGTGTTACATCTGTAAAAATCATTCTTAGCTCACCTGCCAAGCAAGAACAGGTGGTGGACTCGATTTGGCCTGCAGGCCATGGTTTGCCCACTCCAGGGAAAGAATAGAAGTGATCATGCTAAGTGCTTAACACATCATGACTACCCAAAGGTTGCTAGCCACTATAATGATCTCTCACCATCCTACGCACCTTCACAGGTGGCTTCAGACGCGTACACTCTCAGGATTTTCTTAGGCTGTCTCATACCTGAGCCTTTGCCCAGGCTGTGCTCTCAAGATCCCACGTCCTTGGAAAGGCTTTCCTGCTCCCCTCCCTTCTTCCACATCTTTCCATCCCTAAGGGACTCCCTTAATCCCTCTTCAAGCTCCTGATCCTTCCAGAGCCCCCCATCCCTGCTTCTCTCCTATTTGATTATTCTTCTTCCCCCTTTCAACTTCAAGGTGACACCACGCATCACTCATGATGTCTCCAGCTCTGTGCTTAATTGTACTATGTGCTCAATAAATATTGGCTGTAATGAATGAACCTCCTACCTGCAAATGGAAGACTCAGCAGAAGCCCTCCTTCATTGCTTCACTTCCCAAGGAGCTCTTTGTTCTCAAAGCATCTGAAACATTTGATCCTCATTGGTTTTCTTATAAATGACACATTATAGAATAACAGCTAAGTGCCTTGGCCCTGGTTACAAATTCCAGCTCCATCACTTCCTGGCTTTGCAGTTTTGTACAACTTACTTAACTTGTCTGAGCCTCAATTTGTTGGTAAAATGGTGATAATAGTGGTACCCACCTCATATGCTGTTTGCAAATTAGATTACATAAAGCATACAAAGCACTTAGCACAGTAAATACCCTACAAATGTCTGTTGCTTTCTTCACAATTATTGAGCAATCGCCATGTTTTAAGCTCTTTTATTTTTTTTTTCTTTTGAGACAAGGTCTCACTCTGTCACCCATGTTGGAATGCAATGGTGGGATCACAACTCGCTGCAGCCTCGAGCTCCCAGGTTCAAGCGATCCTCCCTCCTCAGCCTTCTGAGTAGCTGAGACTACAGGTGTACATTGCCACGCTCAGCTAATTTTTTTTTTTTTTTTTTGTATATTTTGTAGAGACAGGGTCTCACTATGTGGCGCAGGCTGGTTTCAAACTCCTGGCCCCTAGTGATCCTCCTGCCTCAGCCTCCCAAGGTACTAAGATTACAGGCGTGAGCCACCATGCCTGGCCATTAATTTGTTAATTTCTCACACATATGCTGTGAGGCAGGTACTACTGTCATACCCGTTTTATAGATGAGAAAACTGAGGCAGAGACATTGTTTGTGTAAGGTGACACAGCCAGTGTGGCAGAGCCAGGATTCAAACCAGGCCATCTGGTCTAAAGCTGTGCTGCTAACCCGTGTTGGTATCTTGTAGAGATATGCCTCTTCAGCAAGATTTTAGGCTCTTTGAGGGTAAGGAATGTGTTGCGGAATTCTTCATACCCTTCCTAGCGGCCGGCACAGCACCCTGCATGTGGTGCTCCTTGATACAGATCTGCTGATTCATGTACTCATCCCTCCATCACCCTAATGCGGAGGAGGGGCAGAGGGTTCTACAGAGATTTCCTCCCACCCAGGCCTGACCGCCCGTGAGCATCTTTGTGTCTTACAGAAGGGGACACGAAGGGAAGCAGAAAAGGGGGAAAATACATGAAAAGAGTGCAGGTGGGGTGTCTGGGGAGAATTTCACCTGCTCGGAAGGCGACAGTGGAATTAGAGTCGACCTCAATGAACTCCTATTTCTTCCTGTTCCGTAGAGCACCAGCCCCATCGTCAGTGAGCGGCTGTGAGGACACCAACCAGCACAGGCTGACTCTGCTGATTGTCTGTAACATGCTTGTCCCTCTTAATCAAAGTGATGTCATCCTCTGATTTCAGAAAGTGAAGGATAGCAAAATTAATGTTGGCTCAAGTGGGCTTCTAATGGCCGTGGGCCGCCGAGGGGCTGCAGGCCTGCAGGCCTGCTGCATTTCAATGATGTGCACTGGGGTTTCTTCGCTAACAAGGGTGCCATAAGTCTTAATTACCCAGAACCAAGGCCTCACTTTGCTGTGTGTCCCCCGGGAGCTCCCTGTGAAGTCAGTGGGAGCTTTGCCTGCGGTTCAGCCCGGTGAAAACTTGCCTGCAAATGTTTGCAAATTACCTCGTGCACCTCTGAAGGAAACAGGAGGGAATTATTTATTTTTAGAAGGTTGGTGCAGCCGTGCCCCTGCCTCGCCTGTCACATACCTCTGTGTTACTCAAATCCCACTCCCTTCCCTCTGATTAATTCTGAACCGTGGGTCTCTTTTCTTTATGGTTGATGGATACACCTCCTAGGTCTTGCCCTCAGTCAAACTGCTGGTAATGTCCTGTTGCTCTTTCTCCTTCCTTAGGGGGCTCTCTCGAGAAAGCCTAATGCATTTTCCATTAGAGGAACTGATTTGTCCTTTCCTTTCCAGCAATGGAAAGCAATCTCCCCCATGTGGAGGATGTCAAGAGCCCCTAAATGGCTATTCCTTCTCTCTTCGGCTCTTCCTGCCTGGACTGAGGCACCCACGCCCCCGCTGCTGTGAATACTGCCCGTTAACAACACATCTGTTCCCTTCTCCTGAGACTCGCCCTGGGAGAAAAGCACCACTCACCTGGAAAAGCCGGGGAGGTTTGCCTTCCTGCTGGGGCCAGCACAAAGGCTGGCCCGCTTGCCTCGCTCAAGAGGGCAATCTGTGTCCCCATACACGCCCCAGAGCTCCCGCAGGAGCAGGCTGAGGCCAAACCTCCTCTGAGCCTGTCCTGTTTGCGTTTTCCTCACACCCTTACAGGTTTCACTTGAAAGCGCTCCCTTAAGAAATTGCTTGCCCAAGGAGCCCCGTTTCTGGCTCAGCGTCTTGGCAACCCAATATAAGCCGCCTCGCTAAGCCATCCTTCCCACTGCAAGCAGAATAGTCTTTTCAAACTGCAGCCTGATCATGCCACTTCCTTTCTTAAGCCTTCAATGCCTTCCATTGTCCAAACTCCGGAGCTTCGGTCTTAATCCCCCGAGACCTGGCTCTCCTTCCATCTTCACCCTCACTTCCCAGAGAGGTCACTTCCTCCAGAGATGCCTATCCAGACCCCCTACCATAAATACTGTCGTATTGAGACTGCCCGCTTGCTTTTCTTTCTTCTCCTCTATCTTCTCCTCTAGACTGCAAATTCCTCTGAAATTCCAGAAACCTACTATGCATGTAGCACATATGAGACCTTCAGTAATTATTTGTTGATTAACAAAATTGAACTGATGAATGATTGAACTAGATACTTCATACATGTTTAATAATAACAGCCAAATGCCAACTTCAAGTTGATATTATATCAACATTTGCCTCCTTGTGATTTATCTAAAGTTCTTGTAATTAGCAGAAGTCACTGGGAATGTATTAAAATAATAACATGTTTTAACACATACATATATGCAGGTTGATTAGGGTGTCCAGTACAATCGATGTACAGATGTTCTCTGATGTTTCAGGTTTTCATTTCTTTTGGACACTTAGTTTGTCAATCAAAGCCTTCCCAGCCCCCACTGACCAACCTCTGAATTTCAGCAATTCTCTGTCGAATATTAAATACCTTTGCCTTCTCTCTGCATGTTCCCAACAACAACAACAAACAAACAAATAAACAAAAAACCTGCAATTTCAAGTGCCAGAATAGTTCTTCTTATCGGAGAAAGAAAGCCTTGAACATCAGTGAACCATACTTAAAATCTGCCATTTCACTGCTGACTTTTCAGAAAAGCATTACCCTGCAAAGAAGCTGCTCTTGGATGCAAGCCTCATGATTGCCAGAGTCATCGAATGTTCGGACTTGCCTAGTTCTCACTTTGGAATTGGGCATATCAGCCAGTAGAGTGCATTAATTCTCGGCATGACCATAGACTGAAACACAAGCAGCATTAACAAATTACCAGTGATAGATATGCAAATGGGCCAAGGACAAATATTAAAACAGCCCTATCTCGCTTTGCCGCTACCTCGTCCTGTCCAAAATTCGTAGAATTATTAATCCTCCTGGAATGCTTAGTAGTGCGTATAGGGTAATATTCTTGAGGAAGCTAATAATTATCTCTTGTTAGCAAGATCAGCTTACTACAGTCTTTCACTGCAGGGACAGAAAAATATTGTGACTTTGTTATGCTAAACGAAACACAGTGGCAGGATAAATTAGGACATTTAAACTAATAATAATAATAATAACGTCGCACAGCTATAGTTCACCTCTACATATAATTGATAAAATTAACAGAAAACAGGCACGGTGACAATAGAAGAATATGCATTATGAATGGTTGATTGAGACACAAAGGGACAAACTTCTTCTGTTGCTTATGTTATTATAGCTAATATTTATTACACACCCACTGTGCAAGGCATAACTCTTATCAAGGACAATGATAATACTAAATTACTACTTGTCAACCATAGTAACTTCATTATGTAACCAGGCAGCACTCTTATTAAGGCTTTGGAATCTATTAAAAGTTTCATTTTGAAACAATGAACCAAGAGGAACAAATTTGTGAATTGTGGATCTGCAATATTAACCCAAAGACTGAGCCTTGGAGAGAAACAAAATTCTAAAGAAAAAAAATTAATTTCTGCCAAAGAAAATCTAAGAACATAAGTTAGCTAGCCCTACCAGCTGCCTCTGACTGTGCTGTAACAGAGATGAGGCAAATATCTAATTTCGCGGAAAAAATTTATAGACTAGACTTTGAATCAGGCAGAGTCCAACAAGCCTTCCCTGCCCAGTTTTCAATCAAATGGTGTAATAAACAGCAATGTCCTCACATGTCCAAGATCCCCCTCTCTGATCTCTGGATATCACCTTCCCTGATATATCCAGACATAACTCACCCACTGCATTTGCTAGTTTAATTTGCTTAGTGGATGTGGTAGACTGTTTACAAAGTTGGCTGTAGTAAATCCTCACATCAGGTCTGAACATCTCTTTGCAACGTGACTTCATACTACTTCCCATCAAGTGATGGAATCTATTTCTCCTTGCCTTGAATCTAGGAAGGCTTTGCAACTTGCTCTAAGCAAAAGAATACAACGGAAGTGATATTTTGGCAACTTCCAAGCCTAGTCCTTAAGATACCTTGTAGCTTTCACTTCTATCATCCTAAATCACAGGGCCACCAGGTAAGGAAGCCAGAGGTATCCATCTTGAAGATGAGAACTCGCGTGGAGACAGGTGGCCCAGCCAATAGCCAGTACCAACTGCCAGACACGTTGGCCATCCTGAATGATGGTTTCAGTTACACTACTAGGTGACAGTAGCTGCAGAAGTTACTCCAAAAGAGACCAAGCAGAAGAACCACCCCATTGAGCCCAATATAAATTGCTGACCCTCAGAATTGTGAACAAATAAAATAGTTATAATTTGAAGCCACTCAATTTTGGAGCAGTTTGTTACACAGCAATTGGTAACCACACATGAACAATGTGATAGACACTTTAGAATTTTGCGCAGTACTTTAAAGGAATGACTCTACTCTAACTCCTACACAACACCAGCCTCCAGGACTGTGTTAACTTGTGAAGCTAAGGAATTCTCGTTTCTTTCCCCTTCATCTCTCAAAGCAATTCACACTGAGGCTGAACTGTGCAACCTTCCTTTGCCGAGGGATTAATAAAAAATTGAAGGCTCAGAGATGCTTCTTCAGCGGTTGACTGATGGTTTGTTTACAGTGAGGTGGGTGGACAGGCAACCCCAGCTCTCCTCCTCTGTCTAGGTGAGAAACTGCCACAACTCTGGCACCACCGCCAAGACCCTGAGGCCTAAGGGAGGGCCTCTGGTGACTGGGACCAATGAATGGTGTATTATAATGCCAGCGCTGGCTGAGGGCAGTGGCTCAGGCCTGTAATCCCAGCACTTTGAGAGGCTGAGGTAGGCGGATTGCCTGAGGTCAGGAGTTCGAGACCCAGGCCGGCCAACATGGCGAAATCCCGTCTCTACTAAAAATCCAAAAATTAGCCAGGCCTCGTGGTGGGTGCCTGTAATCTCAGCTACTTGGAGGCTGAGGCGGGAGAATCATTTGGACCCCGGAGGCGGAGTTGCAGTAAGCCGAGATCACACCATTGCACTCCAGTCTGGGTGACAAGAGAGAGAATCCGTCTTAAATAATAATAATAATTATTAATAATAATAATAATGCCAGGGCTCTCCAGAGGAACAGCACCAACAGAATGTGTATCTGTAATCTGTAGGGTAGGCTGGCAGGCTGGAGACCCAGGGAACAGTTTCAGTTTGAGTTCAAAGGCAATAAGTATATTGGCAGAATTTCCTCCCCTTCCAGGAGATCAGTCTTTTTCCATTAAGGCCTTCAACTGATTGGAGGAAGCTCACCTACGTTATGGAGAATAATCTGCTTTATTCCAAGTTTACTGTTAATCTTATCTAATGTTGGCCAGGCTAGTCTCGACCTCCTGCCCTCAAGTGATCTGCCTGTCTCAGCCTCCCAAAGTTCTGGGATTACAGGTGTGAGCCAACACGCCTGGCCACCTTTAATAGCATCTAAGAGAGTTAGTGCTTCTGGCCTGCTAGTTGGCTTGATTAAATATAGGGGTTTACTCCAGACCATAGTGTCCCTAGCATGCTTTTATACCTTCACAGAAACACCTAGAACAATGTTTGATCAAATTTCTGGGTGGCCTAGCTAAGTTTACACACTACTTTTATTATTATTATTATTATTATTATTATTTTGAGATAGGGTCTCACTCCATTGCCCAGGCTGGAGTACAGTGGCATGATCTCTGCTCACTGCAGCCTCACCCTCCAGGACTCAAGCAATCCTCCCCTCTCAGCCTCTTGGGTCGCTGGGACTACATGACTGGCTAATTTTTTATCTTTTGTAGAGACAGCGTCTTGCTATGTTGCCCAGGCTGGTCTCGAACTCCTGGAATCAAGCTATTCTCCAGCCTTGGCCTCCCAAAAGTTCTGAAATTACAGGTGTAATTACTGTGCCCAACCTGACACATGAATTAACTATTACAGATGGTTTTATGAATTGAATTGTGTCTCCTCAAAGAAAGATAGGTTGAAGTCCTACCCCCAGTACTTCAGAACGTGACCTTATTTGGAGATAGTGTCTTTACAAAAGTAATCAAGTTAAAATGAGGTTGTTAGGATGGGCCCTAACCCAATATAATTGATATCCTTACCAAAAAGGGGAAATTTGGACACAGAGATAGACACGCACAGAGGGAAGATGATGAAGACATACAGGGAGAAGGCAGCCATGTGACTGGTGTAATGTGTCTACAAGCCAAGGAAAGCCAGGGGTTGTCAGCAGAGACCAGGAGCTAGAAGAAGCAAGGAAGGAGTCTCCCGTGAACATTCAGGGATGGCATGGCCCTGCTGACATCTTGATTTTGGACTTCCAGACTCTAGAACTGTGATGCAATAGATTTCTGTTTCAAGCCATCCAGTTTTGGGTCCATTGTTATGATAGCTCTGGGAAATTAATAGGGGTGGAGAGCTCAGAATCTTGTTTCCAGGTCTGAGAGGAGACCACAGGCACCTGGTCCTCCGGCAGGGGGAGGAGAGGGAGCTGAAGAAACCTTAAGTGGGTCTTCCCTCCTTGAGCTCCTGACCTCACAACATGGACCTTTGACGAGCCCCGGGAGACAGGTCTGAGGGGAGTTGGGAAAGTGTCTACTTCCTCCCAAAGAAGCAAGGTTGCTCCTTAGGTACATGGATCACCAAGTAGGGTGGGAGGATGGAGGTTCTTGGCTGTGAATTTGTGAGTGGAAGGGCCTCAGTCCAGGTATTTGGCTGCTGGTCCTTTGTCCCGTTACAACAGCTTACTCCATAGAGGAGAACCCTGAGGAGCAGTCCAGCAGAAGTCACACTGAGCCCCGAAAATGGGCTCTGGAGCCAGATAAACCTGGGTTAGTTCTGGCTCTGCCAGTCACCAGTTCATAATAATGGCTGGCTTTTTATGGAATGTTGAGCACTTCAGGTACGTGGTCTCATTGACTCATTTAAACAACTCATTTTGCAGAAGAGAGACTAAAGCTCAGAGAGGTTAAATGAGCTCCCCCAAATCACACAGCCAATGAAGATTCCAATCGAGGTAGTCTGACCACCAATTCCCCATGCCCAAATTCTTAATCACCATAGCTGATAAAAGTATGCTAGGGACACTATGACCTGGGGTAAACCCCTATATTTAATCAAGCCAACTAGCAGGCCAGAAGCACTCTCTCTGTTAGATGCTATTAAAGGTGGCTCAGCGTGGTAGCTTACACCTGTAATCCCAGCACTTTGGGAGGCTGAGAAGGGCAGATCACTTGAGGGCAGGAGTTCGAGACCAGCCTGGCCAACATTGTGATATCCTGTCTCTACTAAAAATACAAAAAGTCGGGCATGGTGGCGTGTGCCTGTAGTCCTAGCTACTCGGGAGGCTGAGGCAGGAGAATTGCTTAAACCCAGGAGATGGAGGTTGCAGTGAGCTGAGATCATGCCACTGCACTCTAGCCTGGGCAACAGAGTGAGACTCCATGTCAGAAAAAAAAAAAAAATTTATTAAAGGTACAGAAAAAGCTAGACTGGGGCCTTGTCCTGGAGGTATTGATGGTCTAGTTGACAGGAGGACACCCACTTGGGGATAATTATGACTGTCATTGCCCCCTTCTTTGGGAATATGGAAAGTTTAAGTTTATCCACAGGGAGGACTTTAGCTACTGGGGATCTCACCATTTTTAATGAGTTGGCATTTTGCTCTCCAAATACATCGGCAGGTGAATGCATTTTATCAGATTTCTACTGGCATAGCAACAGAGTTGAAAACTAAAGGAAGTTGGGCCCCTGCTCAAAATACTAGGCAGCAGGCCCAGATTGTAGCTAATCAGTACCCTAGGCAAATCACTGATTAATTCAGACTTGCTTCCCCTCATTGTGTGTCTTCTTCTGCATCTGTGCTACCTACCTGACTCAAAGGAATGGGTAGGGTGAGGGCTGGTAGGTAGAAGTGCTGTGATGGTCAGCAACCAAAGACCGTGTGATATTAAGACAGTACATCAAGAGATGGCTTCAACATTAATCACAAAGGAGAAATCATAAGACTTGTATCCTGGAAACAGAATGGCCTTGGAATGAATATTAAGAAAGGGCAACACCCTGGTATTAACTGCCTACTGTCTCTGGGTACTTGCCTGTCCAAAGCAAACAGTGGAGCAAACACTGATAGCCTCTGGGGCCAGAGTGTGTTCAGAAGACAGTGTTGTTATATAAGGCAGGTCCTGGTGTCAGATATGCCGAGAACTGGCTGTGTCACACATCTGTGGGGTTAGAGAGTCAGGAGCTGCGTCCAAAAGGATCTCCTCTGCGTTGTTTCATAGATGGGGAGGGTAGGACTCTCTGGCTGCAGGGGGTAGGTAGCTGCAATTGTAGGCAAGATTGAAACTTGCATAGGTTCCTGGAAGCATTGCCTTGGATGACTATATTGGTTTTCTAGGGCTGCCATAACGTAGTACTAAAAACTAGGTTGCTCAGAACAATAGAAATGTTTCTGGAGGGTAGAAGTCTGAAATCAAGATGGCGGCAGGGTTGGTTCCTTCCAAGGGCTCTTAGGGAGTGTTTGTTCTGTGCCTCTCTCCTAGTTTCTGGTGAAGGCTGGCAATCCTTGGTGTTCCTTGGTTTGTAGACACATCACTCCAGTCTCTGCCTCTGTCTTCATATGGCGTTCAAACAGTGAGCCTTTGTGTTTAAATTTCCCTGTTCTTATAAGGACACCAATTATATTAGATTGGAGCCTGCCCTAATGACCTCCTCTCAAATTGATCACATCTACATAGACCCTATTTCCAAATAAGGTCACAATCACAGGCACTGAGGATTGGGGCTTCAATATATCTTGTGGGGAGGACACCATTTAATCCATAATAATGACCCTGATGGAGCCATTAGACCCCACTGGATTGAAAGCATCTGAAAATTGGGCACAGTTTTATTCATTTCATATCCTTATTGCCTAGAACCATGCCAGGCAAATAGCTAGTGCCCAGTAAGTGCTGACTGAATGCAGTCTTTGGCTTTACTAATTCTTACCTGGGTAGTCTTTGGCAAGTCTCTTAGCAATTCCGAGCCTCAATTTGCTCTTCTCTAAAATGGGTATAATGCAACATGCAGGTTGGTGGCCAGGTACCAGGAAGCCACTACACATAAAATGCCTAGCACATAGCAGGTGCTGAGCAAATGGACTTTTTTTTTTTTTTTTTTTGAGATGGAGCCTTGCTCTGTTGCCCAGGCTGGAGTGCAGTGGTATGATCTCTACTCACTGCAACCTCCACCTCCCAGGTTCAAGCAATTTTCATGCCTCAGTCTCCTGAGTAGCTGGGATTACAGCAGCCTGCCACTATGCCCAGCTAATTTTTGTATTTTTAGTAGAGACAGGGTTTCACCATGTTGGCCAGGCTGGTCTCAAACTCCTGACCTCAAGTGATCTGCCTGCCTCGGCCTCCCAAAGTGCTGGGATTACAGGCATAAGCCACCATGCTTGGCCGGAAATTTTTATTTTAAAAGGTGATATGGTTTGGCTCTGTACCCCCTCCCAAACCTCATCTCAAACTGTAATCTCCACAAGTCAAGAGAGGGACCTGCTGGGAGGTGATTCGATCATGGGGGCAGTTCCTCCATGCTGTTCTTGTGATAGTGAGTGAGTTCTCATGAGATTTGATGGTTTTAGAAGTGTTTGACAGTTCCTCCTTCAGATTCTCTCTTTCTCGCCTGCTGCCATGTAAGATGTGCCTGCTTCCCCTTCCACCATGATTGTAAGTTTCCTGAGGTCTCCCCAGCCATGTGGAGCTATAAGTAAATTAAACCTCTGTTCTTTTTTTTTTTTTTTTTTTTTTTTTTTTT